>NC_092798.1:17257584-17276589 GCF_918797505.1 Bemisia tabaci
TGGAGGGAGAACAAATCAACATCATTCCTTGAACTTTTCACAAAAATATAAACCACAGAAGTTTTTAAGGGATGAGGTTTAGTAGTTTCCTATTTAACAAAAGTCCTTTCTTTCTGTCATAAGTCTCCATGTAATTTTGAACCTTTAAATGCGTATTCCTTTAAATGGCAGAAACTGCAGTTATGTACCTTGTCCTCCGAGTCTCACAATTTTGGCCACACATGTTCATACCTAACAAGTTATTCTTCATTCTTAGATTAGTATAATCTACATTCTTTCAGGGCTACTTTGGGGATTTTATTTTAAAGCTAATTACTTACACAGCTAAAAAAACATAACTTTTTGCTCTCGGATGGGACTGATGAAGATAAATTGTAGGAGAATTTAGACATATGATAGGTTTCTTACCAAGAAGGAGTGGAATAGTGATGAGATTCTGCTCCTCATTCATTTCAAGAGAGAAATAGTCGTCTAACATAAGTGCTCGCTTCTTCAGTTTAGCAAGTGCTTTTTGCACAACTTCTTCAGCAGGCCCATCTTCTAAGTACTTCTTGGCTTCATCAAGTTCCAATCCCAAAAGCAGGAGTGCTTTTATTTCCATGGGCTCCTATGTCGACAAAAGACAAATTAAGGATGAAACAAAGTAAAAAATGAATTGAAAATGGATGGAAAATGCCAAGAAAAGGTATCCAACCATGAGGAGAAATAAGAAAAAAAAACATTTTTGAAGTTTTGAGGACTCGAAAAAGAGTTAAACATCACTTGATCTTTTTTCCGTGAGAGTAAAAATGTTCCTTTACACTGTGTCTATAGACTCAGCAGGAAAAAATTCCCTGATTTTCCTAGGTTTCCCCTGACTTAATTAATCAAAATTCCTTGACTTCTCACATGAACAATTTTACACTCCTAGAACTGGAAAAAAAATTTCTGGAATTAATTTCGCTCCACATGATAGACACAAATGAGTCTATTAGTTAGGTATTAATTGGATTACATTTTGCAATAAGGAACCACTATTTCTGGCCCATTTTAGAGACAACATACATGACGTTGGTTTCTCTATGCAGATATGTGATTTTAAGAAAGAGCCAGAGATAGTTCCTGGTTCCTTATTGACAAATGCAATCCAATTGTTACCTAAAATTGCGAATTCTTTCTTAAAAATTATTCTTCTCCAGAGCACTGGGTACCTAACCAGATTGAGACTCCGTTTGATTATGCCGACAGCGATTCTTAAATAGAAAGTTCCCAGATTTTTCAAATTTCTAGTCTTTTTTGTTAATTCTCTCCTTTTTCCATTCTTTTCCTAGCCTGATGAAATTCCCTGACAGTCCTTAGTTTTCCAGACGTTTAAACACCCTGTGCAGTGGATTTACATTCCTCCAAACTTGAGAAAGTTTAATGATCAATCACCGGAAGGAGTTCTGCGTTTAGTAAGAGACATTTCTTTCGGGTGCCAAAAACTGCAATTCTCAATTTAGAAACACAGCAATAAGTTCAACTGGAACAATGCACCTAGAATACTAGCACACATAAAGCTAATGGGATATCATTCCATTTATAAAATTAATTGCAAAAAGAAATAATCTAGTATGGAGTAATTTCCTTTTTTCTTTTTTTTGTTTTTGTTTTTAAAAAAAATATATCCTGTAGATGCATGGTACATATAGGTAAAATCTTACACATTTTCACAGGCTAAAAGAAGGCGGTTTTGCGTAACTTAAATTGGATTGCATTTTGCAAAGAGGAACCAAGAGCATTCAAATGTCCCTAAGATTAAGCAACTATTTTTACCTTGCAAACGTAAACTTATCATCTAAACAATTTGTATCTTTACTTCCGAGACTCTATAAATTCAAGACGAAAATTACCTATGTAATTTTATTTTTTGCATGATTTAAGTTTTACTATCGCAAATAATTTAAGTGGCGCAATCCTAGCAACGTTGGAATGCTATTGGTTCCTTTTTGCAAAATGAAATCTAATTGAAGGTCCATAATCATTCAGCACAAGGCTACAGAAAACTGATCTTGTAGTCTCTGTATAAAACAATTGTCATAAAAAATACTTTGGACACCATGTTGGCTTCTAACTTATTGCTAATGCCACCCTGATACTTGCACCAACCTTCCAGTGGTTGCGATTGGGAGTGAGTGGAGGGCGACTTTACCCCTTGGTGTTGAGAAAAAAAATTAATGGAAATTTGAGGTTTTAGGACTGAGTTTTTTAAGGACCAGTGGCGATCAATGATTCAATTCAAAAAACTTTCTGAATTGTTGAAATTTTTCTTTGACATTCTCAATTATTCTTTCTGCTAATGATAAGAGCCACAAAAAGGCTTTTACTGATCTTTTAGTTCATGAAAATACAGACAAGTTTAGACCGCCCAATGCAGTCTAAAAATAGTGTGGAACCATGAAGACACAACAAATTGACCATGAAACCATCAGACTCTGTTCTCGATTTGCGATGTTGCAGTCTTCCTGTCAGAGTTTCTTTTTTAAGTGGAAAATTACTCCTTTTCAATTTTTGAAAACTTCCAAGATTTTTCTTCTCTGTGAAAATTTCAAGGAATGACATGGATTAGTTCTCCTTCAAAAAATAAAATAGGAGCAGAAATTGTTAAAGCACTGCAAATGAGATACATGATCTGGTAGTTTTACCATCAACATATGATTGATTACATTCCTCATCTTCGACAGAAAAATTTAGCTGTACATTTGGAATACAGATGTTAATGAATACTATTGGATGGATTAACGTGCTACTGAGCAGATGTAACAATGGGCGTTTTTTATTGATTGCACAAAAATTCCCTGACTTTTCTTACTCAGTGTGGATCTATATTTTGGGGTCTATGTATTTTCACCCTGACTTTTCCCAGTTTTTCAGGTCATAGACAGTTTTGACATAAGTACCAGAATGCGTGATTTTTTACTTACGGAATATTTTATCGCTCCAAAATTTCCAAACTCGTACAAAAGGATTTGATAAAATGCCTCCGACCTGGAGTGAAAAACATAGGAAAAAATAGTTTTATAATGGTGCAAATTACTGGCCTATTATTAGAACTACGCCGATAGTTGCATTAAAAGTCATTACAAAAACTGGAATGGATAGGTGATACAAAGTTAAGATCAACTGTCTGCCAGAAAGACTTTATATTGATAAAGTGAATGGAATGGTACATTTTTAGTCAATTTTCAAAGTTTTAACAAAAATGAAGTTTAAGAAAAATATACTGACTGATCATCACCTTCGTGATTTTTAAAAAATGTATAAGATAATAAATTGATGGATACTCTAACAGTCTAGAGCAAAGAACTTACATGATTGTCTGGATATTAGCACAGAATAAATTTGTAGTGCTTTGAAAAAGAAGCCAATGAGGTTTTGTGCAGCCAACATACGTGGATTGATTGAATATTTCTCGGAGGGTTACACTACATTGTTCTTCAATTTCTCGCCGCAAAGAGAGAACGCTAGTCAGATTGATTTCTCGCCTGTTGAAGTAGTAATGAAAAAATTAAAACAATGACAAATGAAAATGAGATAAATGTATTTGTATTTTTTCATCACTTATTTCACATATTTTCTTGATCGCACCAACATGGCTTTTATTCGATTTTCACATTTTTATGATTTAGTAGCCATTGAACCCATTGACAAGCAAAGGGAAATTTCTAAATTGAAGTCAGAGGTACTCAAAACAACAACAGGAAAAGAAAAATGCACCATATTGGCGAGCGTTTCCATTTTAACTACACTGCCATTGGTGCCTTCGCATGTTATCCTGACACAAGTATTACTGGTCTTGTGAGTCGAGTAACCATACTTTATCTTCTGTGAACTATGATTTGATAAAAAAAAAAGTCATTCAGATGGAGTTACAGGACAAAGCACACCACACCACTGGTAAGTAAGAAGTAAGACGAAAAGATTCTATCTCGAATAGTGCGAAAAACCGCAATACAGCAGGTGCCAAATTAATTAATAAAAAAACTGACAGCGCTGCACTGATGATGGTTCCAATTAAACCCTAAATGCATCTGGAGTTGCCTTGCTGGTTGGTCGTGGCTAATGTTGCTCTTAAAAGCATATCTTTGGAGGGGAAAAGCTCTGTTTTTTTTTTTTTTTCTCCATCACAATGAGTGTCTTTACAGAATAAACACCATGGCTGTGATGTTAAGTCAAAATGTTGTCTCTAAATGAATAAATTGAAGCATGTAACAAATCTTGATGCGGGTTTTTCATGGTTCCACCCTTGATGGTCTATATGCTTTTTTCAAAGTTAGTATCTAGCCGGCTGAGATGCATGAATTCTTAAGTCTAATTGACTTTTATTCCTATCCTAAATATAACAATGGGGATACAATACATTGATCATTCATGAGACACAAAATAATAGGCAGCGATCATTCTTTCTTTACTTACCGTTGGGCATTGGTACTTGAAGTCTTCTTGAATGCTGGAGCTATAACTTTTTTCGGCTGGCTGTCTTTATCACAATCAGATGACTGAGAAGGGAGTAAAAATTTATCCATTTTTTGAGCTTTTGGATCAGTACGAACCATTTTACATGGTGCTACTGGGGCTTCTTTATCTTTGTTTTTGACTGGGTTTTCTTCTTTACTCGGTATTGTTGGCTTCGATGGTAAAAATTTTGACTGTAAACAAAGTTGACAGCATTTTAAGGTAAATGGAAGAACCAATCTAAAGTAAATTTGAATTTCAACCAATTAAAATTTAGATTAAATTATTAACTTTAATGTAAAACATTTGTGAGTTTTTTATTTCATATTCTTTGACCTCTCATTTGTGAGTTGCGTTTTAATGGAGTAACTGGGACAACTTTACGAACAGTCAGCTGTCAATTTTGAGTAACCAATTATTGAGATTGGTTTACTCAACTCCTGTTACATATTTAAAACACCAAATGCGTTTTGGAGTCTTAAGACTGCAGAATAATTCTGGTGTCAAAGCAAGTGGAGCTTAACAATCCCACCATCGTCGTTTTCCTCAGAGAATATATCCGCAAACAGCATTCAAATTTCCAAGGGACATTTGTTGCATGTTTCTGTGGCCTGTTAGGAAAGAAGTGCTAAAACACCGTGGCAGGCAGCATGTTCAACTAAAAACTCATTATAGATACTGAAGACAAAAATGAATCTAAGGAGAAGTACGTTGGCATTGTTGTCACAAATCACAATAAACAGTTCTTACCAGGAACAAAGCTGATTTATTTTTTCTGAAAAGAGTAAAATAGAAACAGATATTTTAAAACTTGTAGAGACGACGCATATCTTTATGATAGTGGACTTGAATAATGAGTTAACTTACTTCTCAGAACGCTGTTGGAAGTATATAAATTAAATTTTGTAAAATAAAGATACCAAAAATATCTAAAAAGTCTACGAAAAATGACTGGAGGTTACCTTTAAGTAAAATGCACGAGAGTGGTCTGCACCTGCCAACTTGGCCTCAATGGCAGATTTCACTTTTTCGATGATGACTTCCTCATGAAGGAAAAATACTTCATGCTTTGTCGGATGTACATTGACATCAACATTTCTTGGATCAAGTTCCAAGCTCAGGTACATAAAAGGGTAGGAATTCTTCGCCAAGTACAAACTATAGATATTCTCTAAGGCTTTGCGTAGGGCTGAAACAAAAAGGGAGACTCAATTCAACACAAAATACTTCACATTTGCATTAAATACTTTGTTAGAAAATTTATGATAAAAAGGAAAATAAGATACACAGTTGAAACATTTAAACTTAAAAAGAAAGTTTTTGAGCCTTCCAATCGATGATTAGTATCTATATTCTTGCTGTCACATGATCTGCGTACACATCTTGCCTCGTCACCAAGTAAGTCTTGAAATTTCAAACCAAATGACTCATGCAATTTCAACATTATCAGGTTCAAAATGAATATTGCTGAATCAGTTTCTCCCCTGAGACATATTAAACCAAAGTGTTTCAATAAAATAAAATTCGGAGTTACTGACCTGTTGAATCGACTAATCTGTGATTAATGAACAAAAGAAAATGAGGTTTTTTGGTTGCGTAGTTTGCATTTGAAATAAATCCTTTAAACTTAATCTTCATTTTTTCATCCTCCAAGTCTACTTCCAGCAATTCTCTACAAAAATAAACAGATTTCACCTCGATCAAACTTTAGATAAAGAAGATATAATGAAAAAGTATGACAAGCCAGTAAGTATGAGCAAACAGATGTAAAAAGTGGAAGTTGAACTTAGCAAAGACAAATTTTGAAATGACTGTGGTACAATTCAGTCAAATATTCTGAAATGGTGGAGTAGTTATCCTGGACAACATTTGCGAGTATTAGTCAATTCAAGTTTCTTGGCGACTGACATCTTTTTTTTCTCACAGATCAGGCTTGGCAGAACATTAATCAACACTTACGTTGACAAACGTGTGCTGATCAATCCCTCAGGAGTCGTTCCTTTCTGGTACAAACGCAATACTGTGGTCATGTAGGAAAACAGCCTATCTAGGGCCACAAATCATAGAGAAAGAATAAACAAGAAATATTTAATGTAAAGAAAAGATTCAAAATTCATTTAAACATACATTGAATATTGTATCGAGGGGAAAGCATCTTTCTCAATTTAAGAAACAGATTTCTTGCTAAGGCGATGGACCTCTAGAATCTCTCTGGAGTAAAAGTGAAAAAAAACTACGACTGACAGAAAATATTCTCCACCGGACCTCACAAATAATGTTTAGATTGGTAAAGAACAATAGACGACTCACCTTGCTACATTGGTACCATAAATTGCTTTGATATTATCAACATGGGTTGAGTTTGGATGTGTTCGAATGTCAGTCAAGCTTTCTCCTTGTTTTTTCAAACAAAAACCTACTTTGGGATTGTGAACAGCATATTTACTCACCTACAAAGGGAGAAATAAAGTGAATGATTCAGAATTAAGTACAAAGATAGGTGCTTAAAAATAAAAAGTAAAACATAAAACAACAACATACAATACTTGTTCCAGAGAGTATACAATTTAGACGAATCATCTTGACCCAGAAAGTCATCATTCACCCTGTAATCGTAACCACTTTGGGGACATCTACGTAGCCAGAAAGAATCTGCGTTTGCTGATTAGCTGAACTCAGCTGCAGGCATCGCCTTACTACATCAACTCGACAGTCAGATTTTTATTAGTTTTTTCCTCACTTAAAAATGAGTTTTTTTACTTTTTAAGAAACATTTTCGTTTTTTCACAACATTTCACCTGCAGAGAACTGTACAACCACCCTGCAAAAATTCCTTGCCACTGCTCCAAAATGGCTCAAATGAAAAAATGTCTAAGAACAAAATTTTCTTACTTGGACCTTTTAAATCAAAGAGAACTATGACCATTCTGACAAGAGCCCTGAGATTCATATTGATACATGTATGATAAAGCTCAAACCAACATTGATATAGTTCCTTTTGCTTTAAATATGTCCATTTCAGTATTCAGTGTTAAGAATCCACCCCTGAAGTTTTTGCAATTCGATTTTGGGCACCCTGTGTTTGTTGGACCCTTCAATGTTTAATCAAGAGGTGAAGACTAACTTAAGCCGGAATCATACTCTGAATGTGACTTGATTGTGCAGGTCATCAGCCCGATGCCTGAATTTTGCGTATCACATGCAAAATTCAGGGCACCGATGAAGATAGGAGCTCAGCAGTTATCAATTTGTCTGAATTATTTGAGTAAATATGATAAAATCTGGATGAAAATAACTCAAATTTACGAAATTTCAGCTGCTGAGTAATGACTGTTGACTCCCATAATCAGCTGTCAAATTTAGCGTTCGATTCCAGCTTCACAACATGACTTGCAACTTAATATTATCTAAATGTAATAGATATCATGAAAATAATCACACGACATATTTGGGGAGAGGTCCAGAAATGCAAAAACGTAAATCCAATGAAAAATCCTATAGGAAGTTTGAAAACTGTGGACAAAATTAGTTTTCTGTCAAATACTTGAAATTATCAACAAAGGAGGAGTTGCGTTTTGGGCCTTTTCCGGCCCCACCTGGATTTTGCTAAATGTTTCATATTTTCAAAGTACTAGTTTTAGGTAGACTCTGTGCCAAATATTAGACCGAACGGAGCCCATGCAAGGGCGCAGCAGCGCCTCAAACCCAAAATCCTGGAATCGAAAAACTATTATTTTCGTCGACTTTTTCGACTGTTATCACTCTTCCAGCACATGATTCTTATGTATTTTTTTGCGTACTTTTTGTTTCTGGCCTTTTTAAAGGCCTCCGATAAATTTTAAGGGGCCTTATGGCCCATTGTTGCCATTTTTGGCCCATTTTTAGGGGTTTTTTTCCATTTAACACATTCAAAACTCAACTTAATCCAAAAACTGTGTACATTTTTGAAAAGTACGTAAAAAAATGAATAAAAAATGTTCAGTAAAATTTTTTCCTATGTTGCCAAATTTCCGAGAAAATTGGTCCCAAAGTGTCGAAAACGGCAAAAAATCGATAAATCGCCGCGTCTAAGGTTCAAGAAAGTGGAGTACATTTTTCATACTGTACCAGATAACAGCTCGAGAAAAATCGTCCTGAAGCGTCAAAAATGCCAAAAATTGGATTAATCATCACGTCGGAGGTTCCAGGAAGTGAATTATGACATTCATGTGGATCGTGGGACACTTTCTCCACGCATTTTCTGTTCTTCGGTATATTTGGCCTGTAGCAAGCATCTTGAGAACCAAGGATTATCTCGAGGTTACAGGAATAAAGAGGTGAACTGGAGTGAAGGATAAAGTAAAAGCACCTTGAGGGCCCGTTTTGTCACGTTCATCTGCGCCATTACATGTTCCTTGAGATGCATTGCAATTTTCCATTTTCGATACGTTATTTGTAGTGAAAAAAAACTTGAAATTCACTTCCTGGAACCTCCGACGTGATGATTAATCCAATTTTTGGCATTTTTGACGCTTCAGGACGATTTTTCTCGAAAATTTGGCAACAGAGGGAAAAGGTACAAATCACATATCTATGTATTTTTTTACGTTCTTTCCGAAATTGTACACGGTTTTTAGATTAAATTAAGTTTCACACACGTAAACTTGAAAAAAAACCCTAAAAATTGGTGAAAATTGGCAACAATGGACCGTTAGGCCTTTTAAAACTCACAGGAAGCCATTTTTATGGCCAGATATGAAAAGTACGTAGAAAAATACATATAGTACACACCCATAGAGGGTGACTAAGGTCGAAAAACATTCAAAAGAGCTGCCTTCAAGTATAAAAAGGCCGCTAAAATCGACATCTCGGTCAATTTTCACATCGTGGGAATCCAGGTACAACTATGATATTTTAGTATGTTGTATGGATGGATAAGAGCTGTTATCTGGTACAGTATGAAAAATGTACTCCACTTTCTTGAACCTTAGACGCGGCGATTTATCGATTTTTTGCCGTTTTCGACACTTTGGGACCAATTTTCTCGGAAATTTGGCAACATAGGAAAAAATTTTACTGAACATTTTTTATTCATTTTTTTACGTACTTTTCAAAAATGTACACAGTTTTTGGATTAAGTTGAGTTTTGAATGTGTTAAATGGAAAAAACCCCTAAAAATGGGCCAAAAATGGCAACAATGGGCCATAAGGCCCCTTAAAATTTATCGGAGGCCTTTAAAAAGGCCAGAAACAAAAAGTACGCAAAAAAATACATAAGAATCATGTGCTGGAAGAGTGATAACAGTCGAAAAAGTCGACGAAAATAATAGTTTTTCGATTCCAGGATTTTGGGTTTGAGGCGCTGCTGCGCCCTTGCATGGGCTCCGTTCGGTCTAATATTTGGCACAGAGTCTACCTAAAACTAGTACTTTGAAAATATGAAACATTTAGCAAAATCCAGGTGGGGCCGGAAAAGGCCCAAAACGCAACTCCTCCTTTGATGTTTTTGATGGTATAAATAATTGGCAAAATTTTTGTTTTTGGTTGAAAAAAAAAATACATTTGCTACTACTTTTTGCTTGAGTCAAGAGTAAAAGAAGGTGCATTAAACAATGTAAGAAAAAAACGGTTTTTCAAATTAAATTAAAATTCTATTCTAAGGTTGCACTTAGTAATCAAGTCATTGGACTGTCACAAAACACAAGATAAAAAAGATACTTACAACATCAGCCACTTTTGCAAACTCTTCACTAGGATTTTTCAATGCTTTTTTCCGTGTTGCTATATTATAGAACAAATCTTCAACTATGATAGTCGTTCCCTGATTTCCAGCAATCATTTTAGGGGTTCCGATTAAATTCCCATCTTCATATGTGCACCTAAGAAATGAATAATTATGAGCAAGTTATCTTCAAAAATACTCAAAGGCTTGATTTGAAAAGGAACTTTGGAATTTGGTAAAGCAGATTTTTTTTCCGAAAAATTTTTGGATATTCTATTAATTTTTAAGAGAAAATACATAGGGTCCAGCCCAAAATTTAAAAAAAAAAAAAAAAAAAAAAACCCGAATTTAGTTACATCATGGTTTCACTGTACACTTGATGAGATAGAAATGGTCCATTTCAATGATTCGGCTATTCATTTGATCAAATGCACTTAAATCTATGAAAGTTGAATAGATACCAAGTTGATTGGACTGTGGCTACGGATCTCTCGAGATTTTTACTGGATCAAATTATTTCTGTACATACTTATAGGCACAAGGCTCCAGAGATGTTTTCGTGATGATTGTAAGATGCGCTACATGACTGATACTTGCAAGGGCTTCTCCACGAAAACCAAAAGTTGCAATTGTGTTTAAATCTTCAAAACTGCTGAGTTTACTCGTCGTGAAACGTTTGCATACGATGGATAGATCTTCCTTGCGAATGCCGGTTCCATTATCTTGAATCTGGAGAAAAATCAAATTAGGAAAAAAAGTGAGATTTGTACTGTAATTTTGGCCAGGTTGATTCACTAAAAGTGCTTGAGGTGCTTGAGGACACAGATGTGCAATTGGTAACTAGAGAAAAGTTATTAAAATTGTTAAATTAATGTTAAACATAAAAAAAAATCAATTTTCATTAATTCAAATACAGAATCAATTTTTAACTAAAATTTTCAAAAGCTTGAAGTTGGAAAAATTACATACTTTATGCGAGGAGATGCCTTATCATGACTCTTAAAACCACTGAAATAATCGTGTTTGCGTTGCTATTTTGTGGTAGTGATCACGTAATTTCTCAATTTTTTATAATATTGCAGTAAAAATTGCACTTTCTCCGCGACAACAATGTGAAAAGCACTGAACTTCCTTGGATTCAATGAATCCAAAAGAAGTGTCGCTTATGTTACGCCATATTGAGCTGAAAATTGCGCTGTCACCTGCAGGAGAGCAAGGGAGCAACTATTTGAACTCTGGAGTAGGTATGTGGTATTACGCGAAATTGAAGGAAAATCATAGTTTTTCGCAGTCTCAAGTTCCTGCCTTTCATGAACATTATACTCTCGTACACCTAAAAATCTCGTATTTTCCTTCATATTGACCTGAAAATTAAGTGATCTTTGGTGATCTTAATCAATTTCAGAAAAATTTGTGTAAATTCCTCGATATTCAGTTGAATTACGCGAAACAATTCATGACTTACTATGAATTAAATAATATGATCTTATTCAATCTTGTTACTATATTTTTATAGATGACAAGTACCTTACTTTTTTCAGGATAATTATCCATCATTAAGTTCATATCATTAATCAATGGATTCTAGTTTTTAAAGGTCTGCTCTCCTCTATTTTACTGTAAAAATACTCGCTTCATCAGGCATAAGCAAACTTAAACTCGATTTCAGGTATTCATAGAATCATTTTTAACCACAAGGTGGCTCATAATTACTATGGCAAAGTTCCTAGTGGGCTTCTCAATACTATGATCTGAACATTTTCTCAGGCTTCATGTAAATTCCTGAGAGTCTTTGTAAAACAGAGCAATGGTCCTCCTAAACCTCTTAAAAATTGAAAGGAATTAGAAGATATTAACACCCATCAAAGCAGATTTTCGTCATTGCAATGGAATATCAATCTTGGAAACAGAATCAAGTGCACGAATGCAAATTTACTGCCTACACTAAATTAAAAATACCTACTTAAAACCAGGGAAGCATCAAACTATGTTGAGCATCTTTTTGAAGTTGGAGGTGAAATGAAGAATCAATACATTTTTGTTAGGGTCATGGCAGATTTGTTAATATGTTTTTCCTTTAATTTTTGAAGAGTACTCTCTGAAAATTATAGAGAAAAATTTCTCAAAAATACTTCCATAAAAATAGAGTAGGAGTAAGACTTTTGGAACACTGCAATAGAAAAATCTGTTTTCCTAGTTTCGTGGTCAATAAATTATTAAGGATAAGAAAGAGAAAAGTACCTGTAATAATTTAAGACCTCCAGCCTTTAATGTTATCTGAATATTAGTTGATTTGGCATCCAAACTGAAAAAAATGAAAATTATAATTAAGTATGCAGTCATCGTAGTTACTTAGATGAGAAAGTTGCTTTGGAAAGAAAAACCTTTTGTCAGTGGTATTGATTAACATGAAAGATACTTAGTTAGAATGGGTGTTAATGCACGTTCTGTTTCACATGATACCCACAGCTAAGTAAATACCGAAAAGAAGGAAGTCATAACATGCCTACAATATCTCACTGCATAAAAAGTTTTTCTTTCTTGGTTGAAATATGAAGTTGCCTTGTGGAAAAATGTTCAACTTCACAGTTTGTACGGGGAGTTACTTATTTTACCAAGCTAAGACAGTAGTTCAATTAGAAAGCTTCCGCACTCATGCGTTGGTATTTCTGTTTAGGTAATTTTGTTCAAATTTAGACCCAAAAATTGAAGAGACACCAATGATTAGAGATTGGGAATTGAGCTTATCCTCATTTTCACTCTCTTTATCAAAGATTCTGGTTTAATTGAGGAAACCCACAAACTCTTTCTCCTCTAGTCTTTCATGGCCCTATCATCAGCCAAGTCATCAGCCAACAGCATCCTAGTTTAGTACTTTCACGCTTAGAAAGGTCATAGAATCTTGGCGACAAAAGATAACCACACAGGGTAGCATGGATTTTGTCCCTTGTTTTCAGACTAGTAACATCTGTTCTTAGAAAAAAATATAATGAGGAGGTAAGTAAATGCGGAAAAAAGAAAAAAGGGATAACCTGTTCTCGAGCAGCTCTTTGAGGGCATTTGCCGGACGCTGAATTACTTCTCCAGCAGCAATACGGTTGACTACCGTTTCATCCAATGCTCGTATTGTAGGAGGAATTTTATCATCCATGATTGAAAATCTGATAAAAAATGCAATAAATAAAATTAAAGAAATTATATTTGTGGCACTCAATGCATCTCATCACAGGAGACTTCTAAACTGTGTCGTAGACATGTGCATGCATCTCATTACCTACTTAAGTTAGGTTTTACTCATGTTAGTTAGAGCCCGTTTCAGATTACTTTTCCTCTTTCATTGGACACGCAGATACAGAATATGTATGGGGAACTGACCTGCGGCAGGTTTATGCCCAATGAGTTTGCAGGCTCCTTACTTAAGTGCACGAGGATCTGCTATCTTTATTCAGACACCAAGGGTGGATACAAAAATAAAGATGAAAGATCTTTCGTCTTCTTCTGAGAGAGAATTTACTCACAAGGCAAAGACTCTACTGCAAAAAAATTTTCCTACTCCCTGGTCAACCTATGAATCTGGGAGCACACTGACAAACTGATCTGAAAGTAAAGACCTTAGCGGTGTCCGAGCCATAGAATTATTTCAACAACTGTAACTTGACAGGCACAGATTTACATTGGTACAGTGACAACAAACTGAAGTACACACTAGTACTACATATTGACGGTGTAAGTCGGCAATCACATAACTCGTTTGCGGTGTCTGAAAATCTCCGCCTCTGTTGTTTTTTAAGGGAGAACAAACTGATACCATTCCTTGAAGTTTTTGCAGAATTTTCCACGCATAGAGCAGAAAAATCATAAAGAACTGCCGTTGAGTAGTTTTCCGTTTAAAAAATATAGTATGGCACTAAGTCTGCGACATTGCAAACCGAGTTATGTGATTGCCGACTTACATCGTCGATATGCCCATTTGATTGTGAGAAAATGCATCAAATTCAGCGAGTATAACAATAATGGGAATGGTATTACGTGGAGTAAAGAAACGAATTATATGAGATAAGAACCTTACGTTCCAACGAAGAATAGTGAGAAAACTACAGCTTCGAAAGTTCGGAATTGACAGAAATAAGTAGCATGTGCTGAAAATTTAAATTCAAAACAAAACAAAAACAAGGAGCAGAGGTTGGTTTATTGACATACGTCAATTTGGTTGGTTGGTACATAGTACGTCATCAACATGGCGCAGAAATGTGCGATTGCACTAACCTAGGTTTATAACACGTATTTTATTTTTATTTTTAATTTATTTGGAGTTTGAGGTTAGAAACCACAATTTTGAATAAATTTCGACTAGCTGGTCATTTTTTTTAGATCAACTAAGTTTTTTCTGCCTACTTACCTGTCATATCGCTTGTTGTAAATCAAGAGTGTGCCTTTTTCGTGGTAGTTACATTTGCGTTTGTTTTCAATCGGAGAGGTATCATATTGTGGTGTGAGTATCTAAACTACCTTAAATATGCCGGAGTATCCTAATCAGGAGTCTGCTGAAGGCGGGCGCTCAGTGAGGCTTACCAATGATGATTTTCGGAAGCTTTTGATGACACCTAGGTCATCAGCTCCCTCATCATTCCCAACCTCATCAGTTGTTAACCAGTTCAAGGAGGCTCAGGCTGAAGAACCCAAAAAGTTTCCTGAAGATGTTGCGCAAGAAGATGACAAAGCTGAAAGACGGAGGAAGAAGAAAAGTTTCTATGCAAAACTTAAGAAGCAAGAGGAGGACAAAATGGCAGAGCTTGCTGAAAAATACCGTGACCGAGCAAAGGAGCGGCGAGAAGGAGCAAACCCTGACTACCAAGCGGAAGATCCGTTGGCCTCTGCAAGTGGGTATCGTGCCGTGGCGCCTGATTTGAAATCTGGTATGGATGCAGCCGAAAGAAGGCGTCAAATGATTCAAGAGTCTAAATTTTTGGGTGGTGACATGGAGCACACTCACTTGGTCAAAGGGCTTGATTATGCACTTCTTCAGAAAGTCCGAAGTGAAATTGAAATGAAAGAGCAGGAACAAGAACAAGAGATGGAACAGATAATCAGCAAACCACGGAAAGAGAAAAAGGTAGAGGAAGAGGAAATGCAATTCAAAACAAGACTTGGAAGGAATGTTTATCGTACAATCATGGGCACCAAGGAAATTAAAAGGAATGATCTATTCGCCCCACAGAGAATGGCCTACGTCATTGACATACAAGATGAAATCGCTGACACAGACATCCCTATGACGTTAATCAGAAGTAAAGCGGATATTCCTAATCTAGAAGAAAAACCAACTCTTACAACCAATGATATAGTCATCAATAAATTAGCGCAAATTCTTTCTTACTTGAGACAAGGACCTCGGCACTCGAAAAAATCTAAGAAGAAGGAAAAATCTCAGGTCAGTAGCTCTTTGGTTTTATCCCATTGATTTTTAGGTACTGTTCCTACAATACAGCACTTTGTGTCTTTGCTACTTGGAAGATCCAAAATAGTCACCCTTCATATTATTTAACGGTATTTACATTTGATTAAGAAACATGCGACATCCAAAATTAAGGAGAAAATAAAAAATTAACCATGTAGATGATAATATTTACTTGCATGACTTATTTTTGATGTATTGTAAATGTCCAGACTTACACTGCAAGAAATTTTCATTTTATCCATGAGGTATATCTTTACATGGAAATGAACACTGTGTAGGTATCCTTCTAAGTTTTTAAATATGCAAGGGGAGGTAATGAAATTGACTAAAAATAGGAATGGACAACAATTAAGATTGATTGTAAACCAATATTTGCGCATCCTAGATAATATGCTTCTGCCATTCCCTCTATTCGTGTTATGAAACTCAGCTAAATGTAAGTAAGGCATTTTTGACCCTTCAATTTTTTTTTTGGCAGGTTGAAGAGAATATATACCCAGAGGTTGGTGACTACAATCCATCGCTTGTCAAAAATGAATCATCAGGAAAGAGGAAAACATCCAATTACTTCAGTTCCACTGATCGCGAGAACGAGCTACAACAACAGAGCCTTGATAGACAAGAAGAGCGGAAGAAAATACTGCGAGGTGTTGCAGCAAAAGAAGAGGGTGGAAAACAATCAGGACTTCTCTCTCGTCTTGCTGCAGAACCAACTGGTTATGCTGAATGCTATCCAGGTTAGTTTTGCTGTACAGGAAAATTCTCAATGAAGTTGAAACTTTTTTGTGGTTTTAAAAGGAGATTATCATGCAAGCATGGGGACAGTTCAGGTCATAGAGGAAAATGAGGAGGTGTTCGCATTTCAGACTTCTTGGATTTTGTTGATGAAGGTTGGTACCGAAGGTTCTATCATCGATTTGCTTGAAAGTGCAGTCGTTTACGAAAAAAGGAATTCAATTGAAAATATTTTAAATTATTTTGAGTTGATCCAAGTAAGCAAAAAAATTGGAAGCTATGGTCCGTTTTTCATACTTCAAATTTCGAATTTTGCAATAATATCGATGCAATATTGTACCTACCTATGACATCATGTGGTAAACAATCCTCAAGATGCGAACGCTTCCCTTTTTTTCCTCATGAGTTCAGGTATTACCCAAGGCAATCTGGTCGAATTTTTAAATCCCCCTTCCTCCCATTGTAAGACTCCGCCTGGTGTCTCTTTTTTAGGATTACTCTCAGGACATCAGGAGCTCTTAAATTCTCAAATAATTTATTTTTATTAGCATTACCTATCTATAATAGCATTTATTATGTTTCTTAAGTTCAGTTTTGCTACAATTCAGCATTTCATTTACCTAGTTCAGCTTTGCCAGGAACAAAATCCAATGCTTGAATCTCATGTTTGCAGCAAAATTTTATCCAGAATAAGAAGAGTAATTTCTCAGCCAAAATTTTGCTCCTGTATAAGTTTCAAGAGTAACGTTTTGCTCAGTGCACGAACGCAAAATAACTATTGAAACTTGTATCTGTAACAAAATTTTAGCTGGAAGTAACACTCTTTCGACTCATTTCTGGCGGTAAGGAAAACCAAGGTCAGGAATTTGCAGCAATGAAGAAAAGTCTAGGAGTTGGTGGGAAAACTCAGAGAATTTGGCAAATAGTTAGTTGGTGGGAAAACTCAGAGAATTTGGCAAATAGTCAGTTGGCTCCTCCTTGCCGTTAGTGCCCTCTGAACAACTTCCGAGTCCCTATTTCTACAATTTGAATTTCTTGAAGCGGAAGTTTTGTCCAAAATAAATTGATGAACAACATATTTTATTTATTTATTTACTTTATTTTTTTTTTAAAAAAAATAAATGAAGCCAAATTTTTGTTCACAAAAGTCTAGGAATTTGAAAATTTTGGAGTTCGGGAAAAATTAGGGTAAGTTGGGGGATTTGTAAATGGAGAACTTAGGTACAAAAACCCTCTGCAAGTAAAACAATTTAAACCTAAGTACGAAGCATGTGTCAAACTGCTCCTTACCTGTCCGCTCAGCTACATTTACAAAAGACTAACATGTGATTTCACCTAAATATCTGTAAAAAACGTCATATGCCGTACACAGAATTAAATTCATGCTTATTTTTAAATCATGTCAAACTAGAGGTATTTCCTTTTTGTTAGACTTTTCAGTGCTCTTCAGTCTCTCTTTTTTTCTGTATTTTTATAAAAGGAAATATTCCATGTTTACGATTGGAAGCTAGAAGCAGAAGCAGATACTATTAAAAGAAAAAGAAAAAAAAAGCTGTGCTGATGATAAATCCAATTGAAGTCTGTATGCATCTGCAGCTCCCTTCTTGATTAGTTGCAGCAAGTGTTGCACTAAAGAGAATATCTCCCTGAAGGAACATTGTGCTTTATTGATCTCTTTTCCTGTCATAAAAGAGTCAGTTTTATCTTTGATTCCGACAGTGATGCATGCACAATGCACATTGGCTAAAACACCCTTTTTTTGTCTCAGTTGCTATTTACCTGTCTAGGCTCAACCTTAGGAAATGCAGTTTTTTTTTAAAATTTGCTATTTATTTTATCCTTTTAAAAACCATGTGATTTTCACAGGTTTGGAGGAGATGCAAGACGCTATTGATGACTCAGATGATGAAGTTGACTTCACAAAAATGGATCTTGGTAACAAAAAAGGCCCAGTTGGAAGATGGGACTTTGACACCACTGAAGAGTACAGCAACTATATGAATAGCAAAGAAGCTCTACCGAAGGCTGCGTTTCAATATGGTGTCAAAATGGCTGATGGTAGACGCACAAGAAAGTACAATAAAGAGAAGAACGATCGCGCTGAGTTAGACAGAGAATGGAATAAAATTCAGAACATAATTCAGAAGCACAAACCCGACTCTTCCAGCAAAGATTCTGATGGACCTGCATTTAAGATCCCTCGATATGCCTAAAACTTCTTTGGTAATTGTAAGTACATCTCTCTCAGCCCTCTTAATATGAATTGTATTCCCTCAGTTATCTAGACCCCCAGTTGCTCAAATTGATCTACCCCCCCATCTGTGAATAGTGGAATTTTTTAACTAAAACACAAGTCGGAGAAGAATAGTATAGAGGAACAGAAACATCAAGTGTGTCCCTGCCTCTCTACTTGTGTTCTCAAAAATAATGTATCTTAGTTGAACTACGAAATGGTCTGAAAAAGAGGAAAGGATCTAAAGACATTACTCAGTTTATGAGCCTTTCAGCAAAATTCTTGGGATTAGGTTACACTCTCTATCATCCGAGCCACCCCAGTGACACGAGTTCAATAATAAAGTAAATACAATAACCCTATCCTTTGATCGAGGGAACAACCAACCTCTCCTTTTTCAAATTT
>NC_092798.1:18963164-19103797 GCF_918797505.1 Bemisia tabaci
ATTGCATTTTGATAAATGTAAGGGGTTGTTACGATTCACAAAATATTATTTATTGTATACATACGAGCACAAATAATTGCCGTTTCCAGTGTAAAAATTGCAGAGGTTTTCAGTGAAGGGGACATTAACTTAAAGTACTTTTTATTTTGCTGTTACAATACCAATACCTTAATTGCACAATCATGAATTGATTTTTTTGAGACTAGGCTTTTTAATTGTGTTTAAATCCTCAATTATAATATTTCTCTCCTCCTTTTGCCCCTTTGTTGTTTTCCTCTTCAAAAATATCTAAAAATAATGAATGTGAGTAATGTCGTGACGTAAAATGACACAGAAAGAGGGAAAACTTCACAGATAAATGTTGAGAAATTTTCGGAAACTGCATAGAAATTTCTTCAAATCAAAAAATAATGACAAGGAAAATAAACATCCATTTTATTTTGCTTCTTCTCACATAAAATGTTACTTACATTTCCAAATTGCGAATGTTTGAAACAAACATTTGCTGTCTTTGCAAGGTAATTCTTGTCATCGACTTGTCCATGAATAGCAACAATCCACCTAAGGCACTGACTAAAGCTTCTGAACTCATATCGAAGACAGATTGGAGGTAAATCAATTTCTCACTCTCGGTGGCGTTTTGAGGCAAACAGGTGAGTTTCATTAAAGGAATTCGATGTTTCCCAATTTCGTATTCTGAATTTAGAGAATTGAAAAAATTTAAGAAAATTAATAATCTTTCTTTTCAAAATTTTTACAAGAAATTAAGAAGATGCTAGGCCAATTTTAGAAATTTTGTAACTGTTGATAGGATACATTGAGACCTGCCGAGAGAAAGTTACGTGATTGGTCGGTTATATCACTCAATTTATTTACCATGACCTTACCATGCCCTAAAACAGATTGTTGTAGATTATCTACCCTTAGGGTGCAATGAAGAGATTAAGTGGTATAAACTACCGATTAAATTACTCTGTTCCCGTTTAGCCTTATAATGTTCCACCGATTGAGACAAAATTTTGCTTGCTATAAAATACAAGGATTGTTCCAAAGGAAATTTCCACAGTTTTATTTCTTCAAAGCAACCAATGATGAATGAATGCGGTAAAAAGATAAATGTTTTTCATATTGTCAGCTTTTCAATGAGCTATCAAAGTTGAATTGGTCCACTGGTTCACTGGAAAAGTCTGTTGCACTAGACCAACTTCCTCTGCATGCAATTTAAAAAATACCCCTAGTGATTTATCTCTTCAGGAACTGAATGAATGGACCGAACACCTACATGACGAACATTTTTATCTCAGCGGAAGGAAGTTCGCCACCAAAGATTAAGTCAAGAAACACTCACTTTTTGGCTTTAAAGCCGAAACGAGGACTTTTCTTCGGCTGGCATTAGAGAACTGAAACAATGATAACAACTAAGTGTTTTAAAGCAATGATAACAGCTAAGTGTTTGGACAAAGGAGAAAACTATATTGAAAAAGAAGGTTCTTAAGCACTTAACAACTTATCTTTTAAGGGGCCATCCGTTCGTTTTTACTGTTGCAATGTTCTCCATGTTTATGTTGTTACGCAATGAAGTTATATTTTTGGACCTGCTTAGAGAGGAAGTCAGTTCAGTAAAGAGGACTTTTCTAGCGCAACACCCTAGTAGCAGAGACTGTAAAATATCTCTTGAAAAAAACTTTAATTTAAAAACTCTTAATAAAACTGTTGAAATTTACGAAGAAGGAAACTCTTTGTGGGATTTTTTTACATAAAATTTAAAAGACATCAAATATAAGTACAATAAATGTTAGAAAAACTTTTAGAAATCTCTTGAAATAATACACTGGTTTTTTAGCACTTTTTTCACAAAGATTTTACCTTAAAAAGTTGTTTTGAAAAATCAGGTTTTTTTTAAAAGAGTTTTTTAACACTGTTTTTACTTAAATTTTGCCACTCGGGAATTTTACGTAAAAAAACCCCAAAAAAGGATCCAATCCTTCTCTGTAAATTTTGACCATTTTTTAAGAGTTTTTTTATTTTTTTAAAAAATAATTTTAACAGCCGTTGCTGGTAGGGCAGTGGACCAATTCCCAACTTTTCACTTTAATAGAAAGCCAAATGTTTGACACACCTTTTTTATTGCATACATTCATCATTAACAGTTTCAGAGAAATAAGACTACGATGCTACTTTGGAATAACCCTCAAAATCAAATTATAGACATGGATGAGATAATGGATGAGCAGTAATGCTCAATATCTGTGCTTCTGTCATGCACTTACATCGCACTTATAAGAAAAGGAGATTGGAAAGAGACTCACTAAATTCATGACTGGGTAAAAAATGCAGTCTGTTCAGGGAGGGGGCTGTATCTGTAGACGTGGACTGACTGAAATCTGTCATCATTTCTTTTATGGTTTTGATGACATCATTAGGGAGAGAGCCAGTTGTAACAGTGTGCCTGGATGTATTTACAGTAAGAAAAGTTTAAGGTGAAATCAAGGAGATATTAAAGAAATATTAAAAGCAGATTTCAAATCCTCCTGTAATAAGGCATGCATGGGATGAAAATAAGTGGTACAGGATGTTTCTGTCTTGGTCTTGCTCGGAATTATATAATTAAACGTAGTAGATCTTGGTGGGTATTGCTTTCACTAAGAAAGTGCCTATCGAAGAAAAACAAAAGGAGACAAGAAATACTTAATTGGAGTTTAAAGAGCACTTGAAGGAAGTTTATCTGGAAGGTGAAGGGAGATGTTTTTTGTTTACAGCAACAGATAAGTATAGAAAAAATGAATAGGAAAAGCAAAAAGAGAATATGTGCAATTTCAAACTAACTTCATGTACAGCATCTTGAATGTTTGAACTCATTTCTGACAAATTTCTTTACTCCTAAAATGAATGGAAAACTAAAAAGTCATTTATAAATAATTTTTTAAGGATTTCCTGTTTTGCCTGGATGAGTGTGGTACAACATTAGTCATGGTGTTCCCTGCGAATAATACGTAATCAAATTTTCAATCTTGGATGTGCTTTACGTGCGAGTCTTTGAGATTTAATAAATACATAGAAGGAAAAAAGTGGCGATTCTTATCTAATTACTATGTGAAAATTGTAAAATTCATGAGAGACTTACGCTGGATTCGTTTGCAAGAAAAGAGCACGCAAAATGTTGTAATCAGGACCCGAGTCTATGGTATCATTCAATACATGAATCTGTGGAAACAGAGAGAAGAAGCACTTTAAATTTAGACTTTCAAAAAAAATCTGACCTCATGTGAGCTTTTAAAAGTAAACGATCATGTGAAAAAATCTGTAAAAAAGTCTGAATCTATTCCACAGTGTTGAGATTTATTCTTTTCAAATTAGATTAAAGGATGGTTTTAAAACAAAAATCAAGTTGATAGAAAGATACTTGCCAAATATTTGCCATCAGTAATACAGTCCTATACATTTAATTTGATATTAAAATTCTAATCGGTTTTTAAGCAAGAGTCTTGACAAAAAAATCTTACTCCCAAACAATATACATGAATGAATTTTCAAAAGTGACAAAGTGAAATGTGTGGTATCTTATACAGAGGACATTCGTAGCCAGAGTAAACACTGAAATTTGATCTGATGTTGGCTGGTGCCTAAATAAACACTTCTTTGGATAAATGACTGTATCAAATGATCCAATACTTAATTGAGCAAGGTATATGTTACCAGCGAACCCAAATTTTCAAAAATATGAAAGAAAAACTTCTACCATTCTAACAAAATTTAAGTTGATGAAGAACCTCTAAAAAATGTTCCTGATCCACAGTATCATTTTTAGGAATGTATTCAAACTTTCTGAAGGGTAAATTGTGGCTATTAAACTCTACAAGGATTCATTGATAAGGTGATACAATAGAAGTTTGTTCAGAGTTGACAAAAACAGTCTTTACCCCTGCCTTATCAAGGTTACCTGAAACTCTGCTGAGTCACAATGTAACTTTTACAGGTCTCCCTAAGAAAAAAATAAATGGCTTAACAATCAACTATAAATACAGCCAAATGGTTTTATAGACAATATGTTCTGTGAGAAAAAGAAATTAACAGTTAAGTTATGATTACCATAGAGGTATCAGTGTTGAAAGTAGCAGCTCCAAGTTTACCTTTCTTCCAAAAAACGGATAGAATAATCTGAAACAAAGAACCAAATATTTCAATATTCATGGATCATGGCTATCATAAATTGAATCCATGAAATTAAGTTTGTATGCAACCACAAACATTTGAAACAGCTCAATAAAATGCACCTGGTAAACTGAACACAAATGAAAAGATGCTCACATCAAGTTGGCACAACGTTCACTCCTCTTCAGCAGAAGGTCATGATGATTTAGGAAATTGAACAAGACAGGCCCTATTGATATAGGAACACTTGGACTAGGCTGAGCAGACAGGGACCAACCGGCACTTCGAAAATTAATTGAATACAAGTAGTTCAATTATTTTCTCTGATCAAGAATTTGATTACTAGAAAAAATTACCTAGTGCTTCATTTGTAGAGTTCAAGGAGTTCAAATGTATGAGTCTTAAATAGTGATAAAACTTCAAACCTCTTTTACTTACCTCCTTTACTACTACTTACTACCTTACTTACTCTTTTACTAAACCTCTTTACCCCCTTCGGGAGATGATCCTTTTTTCTAACTCCAATCATATTTTAAGAAGGCTTTTAGGTTTATTAAGCTTCGATATTAATAATTTCTCATATTTTTGTGTGAATCCATGCAAGGTGATGAATGGCTATGCTACTGTTCCAGAAAACGTGAAACCTCCCACGTAATATATGTACCTAAATTTTTCAAAACAAGTTAGGATTCCCTGAAATACTTCATCCATTACACCCCACAATAAGGTTGATTATGAGAAGTCGCGGCTGATGATGGGAGCTAAGGTCCCGAAACACGTCCCGTTATTTTTAAAACAATTTTTTACGCAAGTGAGTGTGTTTTTACCAAAAATTGTCTTTGTGTTTTTAAGGAACTTTAACTTGTGTAGGCCTCTAACGGTATTCAAAGTTGATTATGAGAGTTATTGAGTAAGTACCTACCTGTGTGCTTGTGAAAGGATAGTGCATAAAACTAAAAAAAAAGGAAAGAAAAGAAAAAACAGATGAATATAATGGGATCAAATAAATGTCTCTGGAAGAGAAGAAAAAAGTAGGAACATGCGTTGTTTCATATCACTCACATCCTCTTGAACATCTGATGTTTCCTGGACTGCACTTGCATTAGGGGTTGAAGAGACTAAGGGAGCTTCGTTCAGAACACATTCTGGTACTAAAGGGTTGGGTGTTGAGGAAGAGCTGCAGCTGGGTTGAAACTGTCGGGGCTCTGTTGAAAATGATTGGTATGAGCATTCTGCAGGGTCATCTGCATCATAAGATTTGTCACTGAAATCAGGGAAAGTTTACAGTCGTAAAAGTAGCTCAATAAAAAGAAAATTTGATTTAAAAATGAGCATTCAGCGAAGTTATACAATTCTCATGGGTATTCATAATTTTAAAACTCTAATTGGTTTTGTACTTACTTAAGAGTGCCATCAAATTATTCTTGTTCACCAGGAATATTTACTTACTTACCTAATTTATAGGTAATTGGTAATCTACCTGCAAGATTGTTTTGCATCTTTTCTACTTGTGTTTTCTTCAATTTCTGAAAATTATTGGCATGTTGCACTCAACGGCAGGGAAGAGCTCTATAGGACATTGAACAGTTATTGTGAGCAGCCAATCGCAACACAACCTTGCGTATCCTTGTAAATTCCGAGAATCTTTCCCCAAACCTCGATCCATCCATCGCCCGCTCCGTAAGTAATGAGCCAATGATAATTGAAAAATAACCCTTGAGGTGGCTTTGTTCTAATAAATAGGTGCGTTTTTGGCATATTCAGATCCCTACTGACAAGGAAGGGCACGCAGCTAAGTATAAGATTAGGTGAAAAAGTCAATTTATTGCAGATGAGTATATGTATGTGATCCGACAGATTTGTTGTGAAGTCCAAAATCTGATATTAGCAGTCAATTGCAAGGATACTGCGCAAAGTTGCAGCACTAATAACTGCTCCCGGATTTTTAAATTGGCTCTTATGTAAATCTGGGGTCCTAAAGAAATCGTCTCTGGCACCAGGTAACAGGTGGGTAGTTTGTTGCTGAACCCTGCAAGTAGCATTTCTCGACGGGACAATCGCTAGATATTGCGATTTTATCGCCGATAAAACTGCCAGTATCATCATCATCTCAGCAATTATCCTCAATCTTATCATGATAAAATTGCACTTTAATCAATTGATAATTTATCGCGATATTTTTTAAATAATAATTGCAATAAATGGCCATTTAATCTCGATTTTATCGACAAAAAATGATCACGATTTTATCCAACCAAAAATTGCCATGTGTCATGTATCGCAATTTTTGATACAATAATATCTCGATATAATATCACTGATATAATTACGATAACCAACCAATAAAATCGCTACTTATCGCGATCACTGCTACTTCTGAAGTGAGGGTTCACTCTGATAAAGGGCCATCAGAAAAAGAAGCTTTGTTTTTATTATACATACATATATGATGAAAGTAAATTAATTTTTTCCATTGCAAAAGTTCACAAGAAGCTTGACTACTTACATGGAGGACGTAGTGGAGTTACAGCTGGGCTGATTCAGTCGGGAATCTACAGTGAGGGACTGATAGGAGCATTCTGCAGGATCATCTACATCGTAAGATTCGTCACTGGAATCAAGGAAATTAAGTTCACTGTTGAAAATGTGCCTGGCTTGATAAAGTAGAAAATTTTATTTTGAAGTAAACATATGAGGGTACAACAAAAGTTACTTCCTATAAACTATATAATTTTCAAGGGTACCTAAGTACATGTATTTCTTTGCAACTCTATCTGTTTGCTGTTAAATGACTGTGGATAGTGGAGCCCGTTTCAGAAGTAGTCCTCTTTTGCTGTACTTATGTGCCAGTTACACAATTACTTATTTATCCTGCGCATGCAGTGAAAAGAGGACAAATAATCTGGAGCGGGCTCTCGAGTGTAAATATGCCAAATAAGTGTATGCACTTTTGGAGTACGACAGAAGATCGCCTGTCTTCGGTTATTAGCATTGAAAATGACTGAAAAATGAAAGAAATAAGCCAATGAAATGAATACAAGAATCAAAGTGGCAGATCTTCGGTTACACTAGTGGCTACACTTGCTTGGTATGGACAATAACAGGAATGAAGTCAAAATCAATTAAATTCATCTTCACCTTGGGCAGCTCACTTGAGAAACAGCTAGAAACAGAAAATGGTGAAATGGACGTATGTCTGTCAAAGAGAACTATGTGCAGTATGCAGGTGGGAAAGATGAGGTCTGTTCGTTACTTAGTGCTCGGACCATAATGGGAAATATAAAGCGCCAGTGATGAAGCTATCATCGCGGCTCGGTGGAGGGAGCATTAAATCATGAGTCCTGGCCACAACGCTCTAGACACATGTCAATGGCTCATATGCAGGCTGCATTCAGTTAGCTCACAATTCTGTTTGTTAAATTGGAAAAGCAGGATTTTACATTTTGTCAAACAGAACTATATACTAAGTGTAGAAGCCATGGGCATGTGTCGAGAGCATTGGGGACAGGGCACATGAGTTGATGCACACCACGCTGAGCCATGACGATGGCTTCGTTACTGTCTCTTTATATTTTTTCATATACCTATTTCCCGTTCGTTCTTATGGCCCGAACACTATCGAACACACCCTATTTTTCCCACCCGCACACAGTTCTGTTTGACAGAAATACGTCCAAATAGACTAGTAGCAGGGAGAGACAGGATACTGTATGCCCTTTTTCAGCTGAATATTTCAAAGTAATCGTTTAATATCTTACACCTATGCATAAAACTTTTGGACAATAGAATGACATGGCGCACAAACTTCCTTACTTTAACAAAACAAAAGTAGAATTTTATGAACTGTCACGAGAATTGATTACATACCTAAACATCTTGTTCTTGAGGTGGATGAATTTCAAGCTTATTTTAGGGGTTTACAATAAAACACAGCAGAGAAGACCGAACGAGGAGCGATAGAATTGACAGAATGATTTTCTAATTTCTTAAACAAATAAATCCCAATGCTTTAGCCGGCTTTAGCGCTAAGGTTAGGTCGTTAGGTCATGAGTGATTATGATTGGTGGATTGGTTTTTTCGGAGAGCCAATGGAGAGCTTGTCCTTGAGAACTCGCTTTCGTTTCCGGTGTAGACCGGAAATTCGGTTGGAAATCCTCTTTCGTTTCCGCTGCAAACCGGACATCGTCGACCTTCTGGCGTTTCTGGTATTTACTGAACCATTTTCCACATGGCCATTGCAGTAGGGATGGTCGAATATTTGGATAGTCGAATATTCGATATTCGAATTATCGGCACCGAGATAATCGCATCACATTCGAATATTCTCTACCGAAGTATTCGAAATCGCAAATTCGAATGTTCAAATGCGCACTCGAATTCGATAACCGTCCATCCCTTTCGTCAATCTCGTTATTAATTAAAACTCGTCCACGCAACTCCACACGAGAATGACTGACCGTCTTAGTTAAAAGTGTCATTTATCTTTCACGGTTCATAAAAAATCAAAAATCGAAGCAATAATCGAAAATATTCGAATATTCGCTTCCGAAGTATTCGCAATCGCAAGAATCCAATAATCGCATTCGAAAAGTTTCGAATATTTGAATAATCGCATTCGAATTCGATATTCGTCCATCCCTACATTGCAGCAACAATTCGAGCTTGGGTGCGCAACAATATTCGTAACGTCGTTAACATTTGGGTATTCGGACAGTGATTAAAATGACCAGTAAAGGTGCTATTCCATGTGTATTTCGTTTGAGAGGGCATCATACATATGGGCAACTAGACATACAAATCACTGGCCCTTATAGAAACAGTTCCTCTGCGAAGTATATCGATAGATAAGTGAGAAGTGTCACTGGAAAAGCTCAACCACAACTACCATAATATGACCTTACATACACGGGTGTATGTGAGAACAATAAAACCACGTCCTGTTTTGAAAACGCCTTCAAATGCGGTGTGATACCTCACGCATTCCGAAGAGTTCAAATAGTTGTATCATTGCGCCTTAGAAATGCGGCGGAAGATTACAATTGAAATAGCCTTCATGCACGCTGGCCTTCTCGATTTCCGTTAACATTTTTGCAGTCATGAATGCGCTTAAGTGCGCTTCAACTAGAATTGTATTTAGCAAATGGGTGGTTTTTATAGGTGGATTATAATTAAATAAGTGGTTAGAAATGGAAACAAAAGAATATGAACTATGCAAAACGATTATTCCGATATCGGAACTTGGCTGTTTTGAAAACGCCTTCAAATGCGACGTGATACCTCACGCATTCCGGAGAGTTCAAATAGTTGTATCATCGCGCCGTATGAATGTGACGGAAGATTTAAATGGAAATAGCCTTCATGCAGGCTCGCCACGTCCCATCTCGGGCCCTGGTACCAATTTTAAGGTCCGGGCCCCAAGCACGGAGGGGGGGGGGGGTCCGAGGGGCATCCCCCAAGAAATTTTAGAATTTATACGACTAATCGGACGCATTTTGAAGCTTCCATAAAGAATTTTCCATCCATTTCTGCGCAGTAATTATGTTTTTTTTTCTACTTTCAACACAAAATACTTGCGAATTGTTGCATTCAAAACATCTGGAAAATTTTTATTTTTTTTTTTTTTTGGGGGGGGGGGCATATGATACTATTTTCAGTTCTATGAGGGCCAGGCCCCCCTGGACTCCCCCTTCGTTTGTCTATGGCAAGGGAGTTGAGCCATGAGCCATTGAAGTCGAGGATGCCCAGACTGGAGACTCTTAGCATCTGACGACGGAAGAAAATGAAACGCAGTTACTAAAAATATCCCTCTGTACTGAAAATCTTGAAAATAGATAGAAATTTTCCAAGAAGTATACTTCTTTGAAAATTTAAGAAGACTTCTACAGTGCCCCAGCGTGTTTCTGAAAATCTATTCACCTTTTGCGAAATTTTTAGGGCAAATTTTTCACTTCTTTTACGAAACAAGGGTTGCATGTGAATTTGTAGTGGTTTTTCACGGGTAACACGGGCCCCCTCCGGGCCCGGGCCCCGGTACCAGGGGCCCAGTATCCCCCCCCCCTTGTGGCGGGCCTGGTCACAACGTTACTGTTGCACCCCTCGAATGATCTTCGGACAGTATCGTGACAGAATTTTTGGCAATAGTTATAAGACTTTACCGAAATAAAAATATTTAATCGTGGTAACAAGGGATGATTAAATTTGCAGACGTATTGAAAAAAAAGTTCATCCTCTTGTAAGGATGCTTGTTTTTCATTTTTGAACTATTTTATTGCTTAAGTTCCGCCTGGAGCAGCATAGAGAAAAAAAAGGTGGTGTTTGCATCTTGAGGTTTGTTTACCCTGTGACGTAGGTCGGTATAACCTGGCCAGCGAAATTCAGAATTCGAAGTATGAAAAACGGACCATATTATCCGATTTTTTTTCTTAAATCAACTCATGATATAATTTCAAGCACTTTTTGTAGAATGACTTTTTTCTATAAATTACACCATTTCCAAGAAAATCGATGATAAACTCGTTGTACCGACCTACGTCATCCAAGATGCCCGAAATGCAAACACCTCCCTTTTTTTTCTCTATGCTGGAGCAGAAACTGCAAATTGCCGGAGATAACGCGACTTCCAGTAAATCTGATGATCTGATTGTGAGACCTATCATTCTTATAGGAGCCGCCGCAGCGCAGTCATGCCTTCGCCGAGAATGCCGTGCCTCGACGTCAAGCAACTATTAAAACCCTCGGGAGATCTCATTGCATATCCGATTAAATGAAGGAGTTTCTTGTGTATCGGGTGGTCTTACTCAGGTGTCGCGCTCCGTCGCACCATTATGTCTCGATTTCGAGCAACCATTGGAATTTTCAAAGATCAAATTGCATATCCGATTAAATGAAGGAACGTTAAATGAATCGAATTTAAGAATATAATGAAGAGAAGAAAAATTATGAAAATTTTCAAAAAATGACGTTCATTGATTGTCTATGTAGAAAATAAAGTATGACAGGAAGTCTGCACGCCGCAGAGCTGCAGACCGAGATGCGCATTTCTGCAGTTTCACCATTTATATATGCCTCTGCAGAAAATACTAAATGCAAAATACAAACTATTAATGCGGTAGAGGTGAAAAAATTCATACTCCCGTTGCAGCGTTCAAAAATCTCCGGTTATATTTCGTTTCTTGAAAAAAAAATCCAAAATAACTTAAAATTTAGTGTGAATGTTCGGGGTTAGTGAATAAAATTCATAGAAAAACCGTTAACTTTCTTGAAAGAAATGAAGCTGGAAAACCTTGATGAGAAAATGCCGTTTACTATCATGATCCTCTGCCATTGAGTTAGGACGATGCTCTTGAAGGCGCTCAGAGCAACTATTCCGCCACGGAAGTATTGCACAGTATCAGACGAAATTGAAGGCGCACTAACGTACGCAAATTAACTGTCATCGTTTACCGCTGTAAAGGGTCCACCGATCCCGCGATATGGTGCTCCTTCTCGGTCGATTTTTGCGACACTTGGTATCAATAGGCAATCTTTGCTCAAATTTATTTCCAAATTCGAAAATGCAGAATGGTGTGTGAGGCCTAAAGTACTGTCTCGGTTCGAGATCAATCGATTCTTGTGAAACTTGCTGCCACGCTGTATCATAATTCTGATATAAAAGTCAAATTTTCAGTCTTTGTTTATTCAATATTCAAAAATTCTAGTTGGCGGAAATGGCTTAAAATGTTATCTTGCGCCTTCGAAATTATCCAACTTTGCAATCGGAATACATCTATTCTTTTTCTGTTCAGTTTCAAAATTGATAAACTCTCAGCTATTAAGGCTGATTTGACCTTAACTTTTTTTAAAAAAATATAGACTTCTGTTTCTGTATTTTTTGCAGAGGCAAATCATTGAAATCATTTTGAAGAATCCATTTTTAATCATATTTTACTTGAAGTTCTTAAAAATATTCCAATTATGATGCAGTGTTAAAAGCATCCTATACTTCCCTTGGTCACAGTGTATACTATATCAGAGCCTCCACAACCACACGGTCTCTCAAAGGATACGAGTTCATTTATGCATGGCTCATTGACGGATCCTGCAACTTCACAAAATTGTTTTTCATCATGAAAACCTCGGGAAATATATCGATTCTTGGAAGGACCAGGTGCTCCGACAAGAATCGATTATTTAACATAGGTTTAATAGGTGGGAATCCGGTGTTGCCAAATTTCTGGATACCCCTCTGGAATGCCTGTGAAACGGTATGTGCACTATACTGCCGTGCTAAGGAAAAACGCCGTATGAACATTTGAGAGTTGCCAAATGTCTCGGGATAAAACATGTATTTTTAGGAAAGTTGTGCTTAATTTCCCTTTGTATTTTCAGATATTGTGGATGAAACAAAGAAGAAAATTGGCTGAAAATGTAAAAAAAAAATGATGACGATTTTCCCCAGTAAATTCGTTTTTTATTGAAAGAAATATGGCGACGTATGAAGGCTCTTATGGCATTCTTCCTTACCACGGCAGTATAGTAGAAACTCATGTAGAAACTCAGTGTAGGAGAAACTCATTACAGTTTAACCACTTGTTCTTTCTTTTTTCTCTCTCTTCTGGGTGTGAGGTGTTGGCGGACATGGAGGCATTTTTGACGACGAAGGTGAGACAGTCTCTCGTTCCTTTTATTCTTGCCTTCGAATTCCATAGGTTGCAATAAATTGTAATCGAATGGTCTTATTGCTATTGTGTAGGAGTGTTGCGTATGTTGCCTATTCACTAATTGAAGGGGCTCCTCTCACTGAAATTCGTAGCAATAAGATTGAAATAAATTTAAAAAAATTTTGCATTGCAAAGTGCCTACTTTTCTCTCGCATACATGGAACTCATTTTTATGATTGTTTTTCAATTTCTCTACGTATTAATCAATATAATATGTAAAAATATAGCAATTTCATGGTCAAAAATGTGCAATTTTTTTTTTAAATTGCAAAATTATTTCAATATTATTGAAGCATAGTGCTACTAGGGCTTCGTTGTGGGTAAGCGCTCTTCGAGTCAGTCTTAAAACTTTTTTTGAGAGTTCCTTCATACTTTAAAATACCGCGTTTTATTTTTAAAATCCCGATTTAAGTTGCGAAATCAATTTTTTCAAGTGCAGAATCTACAGTTAATAGTCCATGAGAATTAACGATCACAATCTCTCCCCCTCCCTCTTCACCACACGCAGACTTTTAGTTCACGGGGAGTGTTAGAGGGAACATCCTATTCATTTCCGCAATTCTGATAAGGATCCAGGATACGCTCAGAGAAAACCAATTGATAGACGCGCTCGCGGTTTTTCAAAATGCGTTTCACACGGTTCAAATCAAAACCGCGAACAAAATGTTCCCATCACAGGGACTATAAAAGCTGACATGTCCGATGAATCAAATCACTGTTGTCTGTGCCTTCGGCGGACTTTCGATCTTTGTCGGGTAAGTCTCTGAGCTTTTTTATTTTTTCCATTTGTGTCCATCACGTAATTGATTTTGCGCTAAGTGGCGATTTTCGCATACTGCGGTGTTAAGGAAAAACGCCGTATGAGCCTCTGAACGTTGCCATATATCCTTCAAATAAGGTATAAATTTACTGTGAAAATTGTGAATATTTTTCCTCGAAAATTTCAGACGATTTTGTTCGCAATTTAATCTAAGAGATCTGAAAATTTCAAGGAAAAATATTCATAACTTTCCTCAAAAATAAACATTTTATGGGTAGAAATCTGGCTACTCTCGAATGTTCATACGGCGTTCTTCCATAGTACGGCAGCATAGGACGCTGAGGAATCTACGCTCCTCAAGATTAATTTGGAAGTCAATTTGATGGTTGTATTTATGAACAATCATATCTATGACTTAAGTCGGAAAATGCGTTTCTCCAATCCCTAAACTGCAAATCCTCGATCACGTTTCATATATTAAAATGTATTAATTCGTTTAACAAAAAACTAACGAACAGTTTTTTTTTATTCATTCAAAAATATTTACAACGAATTTCAACAAATTATTTTGGTTACTTTTCTCTCGAAAAAATCGAGCGTATTTCGAAGATTTTTAAACGCGATACCGAAAATTGACACGCATTATCCGACTTCAGCCATCGATATAGATTCGAATAAAAATGAAAGCCACCATGAATTTGCGTCAGATTAGAGTTTGACGTCTTTATCTGCTCGACAAAATTTATAAGACCAGAGTGTAAATCCTTAAAAAAGTAATTATTGCTGGCTGCTGCACGGAGGATGTTTTCTGGCCTACCTCGAACATTGAAGGCGAAGTAGATAAGTGCGCAACATTCATGCTCCATAATGCTACTTTCTCTAAATTTTCTGTATACAAAAAAACTGAGATTTTAGGTATAGTGTTTCTCAAAATTTAATTTTTAACTATTTAGTGGCTTATTTTAGTAATAGCTTTAGCAACAGACTTGGTAGCTATTTAAAATAATTTAATAAAATAAACTGGATGGGAAACGCGCCGGAAAGTAGGAGTTATCACGTGCAAAAGAAAAAAGAGGGATTCCAGATCAATATTTTTTAGTAGATGTTTTGTTCTAACAAGTGTAAACTTTAATTTTTTCAAGTTTTCAACTTTTTGATATTTTAACTCCTTTAACTTTTTAAGTTTTTATCTTTTTAAGAACTTCTTTAAATTATACCAACAGTCAATTTTACCCGGGTGTTTTCCAATAAATTAGTAGAATTTGAGATTTCTTGAATAGTTAGCTCATGTAAACCGATCAGGTTTCGGTCGGTAAGTTCTGTCTGTCTATCGCTATTAATATTGAATTTTCGTGATGCAAGAATGATACGTCGTCGGTGCGCTTTTGTAATAGAATGACGTGCTTAACAAAAATTGATTTAAAGAAAAAAAAGGAAAAGAAGAAACGTGAAGAGGATTTAAAGCCAACGTTTTAACGCCACCCACATGTGTTTCTCTTTTGATGCAGGTTAAATACAAAAGAAGAAAAACTTCATCATGTCTCAGACCCAAGGTGGAAGTGACCCAAAAGACCTTCTGTACATGTTTTACCGTCCCGTTGAACCAATTTTCATCGGCAAAGGTGACGAAAATGTGACTTTTGAGCTGCCCAGAGACTACTTGGTAAGTTTCTAACAGGCAGCATTGCAATACTGTCGTGCTAAGGAAGAACGCCGTATGAGCGATCGAGCGTTGCCAAATTTTTTTCGACAAATCACGAATTTTCATGGAAGTTTGTGAATAGATCTCTTCCGATTTTTCAGGGGATTTCGTTCGTAATTTGATCCAGAAAGTCTGAATATTTGAAGAAAAAACATTCATAACCCCCTTCAAAAATAAATATTTTTCGAGAGGAAATTTGGCAACATTCAAATGCACATACGGTGTTTTTGCTTATAGCTTGGCAGAATAGCCAACTTCGAAAAATACGTTATCTCCGATTGCAGCGTAGCAGATCCTCGATCATGTTTTATTTTTTTGAAAGAAAACTAACCACAGATTTTCATACATACACTCGGCAACACTTCAGTCAACAATAACTAACAATCAAAAAAAAAATATTCCGACGAAATTTCAAGGAGACCTTAGATTATTTTGATTTCAGTATGAAGTAAAGCCTAATCAGAAATTTTCAAACGTCACTGTGGCGGGTATGCGTATTTTTCGACTTCAGCCATCGATATTTTATATTTTTCGATACTTCATATTTTTGTCCAGCATGTTTAGGAAATGTTCATTTCATCAAGATCTGTCTCCGTTGAATGCTTCGGGCATGTACAATTTTAAAATATTGGTTGTTTATTCTAACACTAGGGGTTGTACGGGTACACCCCCTGACCGCTTCGCGGTCTAACCCCCGAAGCGCCTCGCGCATTGAGCATTACACGTTACGCGTTATCCTTGCGCTTTCATAGCATAGAGCAGGGCCGGATTTACCTACTTGCCGCCCATGGGCCGCCTGTATTTTGCCGCCCCCTTCTCATTCGTTTTGAAACATCAATAAAAACCATCAAGTGAACGTGCCGGAAGGGGAGGGGTGCATAAGACGCGTTTACCTGCTCGTGTTGGATACATTTCAAAAGTTGCAAAATTTCACGGAACTTGACGCGAAAGTTAAGTCCCGTAAACCTATCTCTGTGTGGACAAGGTCCTCCATTTATAAGAAATGAACCAAAAAATTATGAAAGGACAAACATAAATGTGGTTTAATAATTTTAACTTCCGCCGCTGCGCCGCGCTGATCGCACTGTGTTTGGCGCAATGCGTGAAGTATTCCTGCAGTCTTGTAGGCGCTAATATGTGTTACATGCCGACCGCCGCGGCGCCGCGCCGAGGGCTTGTCCTTTTCATCTCAAGTCCTCGTCATCATTCCTCTCTGCGCTGAGCTCCAGGCCAAATTGCGTGTTTAGTTCCTCTCTTAACTCGACTAATTAAAGATACTGTCTCTTGTATCACCGAAAAACGACAAAATTAGAAATTACTATACTCTCAGAAGAAAGAGATTTTGTTTCCTTTTCTTATTGATAATTTTTTTCTCTGAATCCGATTTTTTTATACATACATTTAAAAAAATCGCAAAATATTGCCGCCCACTAAATTTGCCGCCATGGGCCGCGGCCCATGTGGCCACCCCCTTAATCCGGCCCTGGCATAGAATATGATTTTTCCAACGAGATAAGGAGGAGAGACGTAACGTTTTTAAAAAGGGTCTAAAGGGGCCAAGATATGACTAAAAAGTATATTTTGTAAACTATAAATTGAGGGGCTTGGAGGACAAGGCGCACCACTAGTGCAGTTTTTGCTATTTTCATATTACATAGATCCTTATGGCGGGAAGAAAGTTTAAACTGACTTCCTGATGCTAAAATACGGAATTTGGGGGCGAATTTTTCACAGAATCAGGTGTCATTAAGGTGATTCGATGGACGCCATATTTTGTGTCAGAATGACGTGCGATATATCGCATCGATTGGCTCTATTTTTTCAGCTACTAATCATTTTTCTCAAATTTTGAGATCGCAATTCTGTTGTCAGGAGACTAAAGCACTCACCAATTTTAACAAAGAAATTCAACGTAATAAAGGCGTGGTTTTTTCAGAGAGAAAACATCGCATTCGATACTGATATCTAAACTGCACTCGAATGCGATATTTTCTCTCTAAAAACAACCACGCCTTTATTACGTTGAATTTCTTTGTTAAAATTGGTAAGCGAGTGCTGTAGTCTCCTGACAAGTTGTCAGTGACAACAGAATTGCGATCTCAAAATTGGAGAAAAATGACGGGTAGCTGAAAAAATGGAACTAATTGATGCGATATATCGCATGCCGTTCTGACACAAAATATGGCGTCCGTCGAATCACCTTAAGACTAGTTTTATTTGAAGTCGTTAATATCTCAATTTTTTCAAAAACTGCACTTATGCGGCTTATCTTCCAAGCTCCTCAAATGAACGTATTTCTGCTGAACGGAGGTGTGTGCATTATGACGCGAGCTCTATCATGCATTATATCCTTACGTGTCTCAGGGCTCATGTCTTACTGCACATAGTTCCGTTTGGTAGAAATACGTCCAAATGATATACATAGCTTTTTGAACTGATCACCGAAAAATGTTTCTTTCTTTTTTGTAGACGGATCGATACAAGCCGCTCGTGTCAGACATTCAGTCACGATTTCCCGGATCCAAAACTGTTACGATTCGATCGGTCCAGAAACTGCCCGACATCTCCAGGATCCTGCAACTCGATCGTCATGATAACTTCTCCCTGTTCATCCCCTATCACCGAGAGCTTGCTGCTCAACTCGTTTCTATCCTCATGGGTACGTAATTTGTCTCTTTCATATGGGTGATCCAAAAGTCCTGCAACACCCCCATAACCCCTAGGATTCTTGCCCCTTCTCAGGGTGACGTTATCCCATTGAAATCTTGGCGGGCCACAAATGGGAGCTCCTTTGTTCTGAGAACATTCAAATAATTTCAAATCTCTTTCTTAATTCATTTAAAAGTTACAGGGGTGATGCTTGGTGCTGGTGGTGCGGGATTTTTGGATCATTCTGTAGAATCCACGTATGAGCCTGACCAGAGATGCAAATTGAAATCTTGGTGGTAAATTAGGCTGAGAAAATTTCATGACATATCATAGAATTCTCAGGAGCCGAGTATGCAACTTGCAACACACAACTGAGGATTCAGGTGGAACTCTGAAGTTCGACTCATGATCATTTACTTATTTTTCAAAATTTCAAAATCGGGGTTTTACCGTTTCTCAGCGTTTTATTTAGCAGCTTGAGTCTTTCAAACTGGTTTAAAATTTTTTTTATTAAATTTTGAACGAATGGTTTCAGCTAAATTACCCCTGAAGTAAATGAGATATTCTGTCACAGGAAAGAGCAAACCATAGAAGAAATTTAGAACGCACTCAGAAAAATTCACATTTGAGAAAATAAAATGAATAAATAACCCAAACTAGTTGATTTTTGTCCCAATGGAAGACATACTTAACGAATTTAAATGACACATTTCTGGAGCCCAATACTAAAATGACAATCTGAAACCTAATGTTTTTCTTTCTTGCAAAACTAAAATATTTGAATAATTAACTTGGATTTCGTAGTAATTCTGGTTTAAACTGTTAATGAAAAACTCGTAAAAGCATCAATGTTACTATGCCGCAATGCTGAAATTTTTAGTAGGTACACTTACTAATTGTAATGTCCCTTATTCTTTTTGACGGAATTTTTAACGGCTCCTCTGTTCTCTTCATCGTGCGAAGTTGAAGTTGCTGAAATGTGACAGCGTGGGTCGGGATCATTTTAGAACAAAAGGGTTTATATCGAATAATGAGAAATTTGTGATTTTTTTTCAGGACTGAAGAGCTTCGACGAATTTCAGTCTGTCTGTGCTTACTGTCGTGACCGAGTGAATCCTTACTTGTTCATCTACGCCATGTCGGTGGCTGTGCTGCACAGACCTGATACCAAGAATCTTCAGATTCCCTCTCTCTGCGAAATTTTCCCGGAAAAATTCATGGACAGTAGCGTGTTTCTTAAGGCTAGAGAAGAGGCGATCGTCGTCCCAACTGCATCCCGAGTAAGTTATTCCCAAGAAATCGTATTTTTTTAAAAAAAAAAAAAAAAAAAATTTAATTACGAGTATACCACTTAAATAATTGAATTTGGACCCAAGTAAACGCAGGAGAGCACCGAGATTGGCCCTGAGAAAAGTACCTAATTTGAAGTTTCATTCCCTTATCCATACTGCTCAATGTTAGAGAAAGTTCAACATCCATTTTCTCTTCTAAAGTATCTTTTTCTCGACTTTGATTTCTTAATAAGAGAAAATGTGCAGCTACTTATGCTCAAAACTATACTCTTAACTCATTTCCCCTCAGAATTCGACTTTATCCCTTTTCGTTCACGTGTGAATCGTAGGTATACACTCTCACTGGTGGACTTACGGGGGTGCAAAGTGTTTCACCCACTTTCTAGTAGGAGAATTGTAGGATGGCGAAGGGTGAGCAGTACCAGAGATTTTGGTCTGATTTTTTAAGGGAAAAAGTACGATTTTTCTATCTACAAAATTTCTTTCTTTGGAAGGGGGGGGGGGGTATCAACCTCAATTGGACAGGTGGTCCTGCCTCTTTTACGTTTGCCAAGGCTTCGGTTGAAGCATCTCGATTTTGGATTAGAAATTAACCCATCCAAGAATATGTTCCTCATTGAATTTACAACATTTCCTCCAGATGGCTATCGAAATACCCAGAGACTACTCCGCCTCCGACCTGGACATCGAACATCGTGTGGCATACTTCCGAGAGGACATCGGAGTCAATCTTCACCATTGGTACTGGCATCTCATTTACCCCTTCGAGGGCCCCAGGAACATCATCAACAAGGACAGGAGAGGAGAATTGTTCTACTACATGCACGAACAAATTTTAGGACGGTGAGATTCATTTTTCTAATTTTCATTTTTATTTTGTAATGCTGAGCACCTCGCAGCGGGGGGAGGGGAGGGGTCCAGGGTCGATTCAGCCACCACGGCCGACAAAGAGGGGGAGGGAATATTAGCTCATAACCAAAAAGAGTGATTTTTTTCTCTTCTTTTTCTGCCAGCGGACTGATTGTAGAAATTGATTTACAAAGCTATATACAAAGAGGACAAAAGGGATAAGGAGGGATCCTATTGGTGGTTGCAATGGACAAAGGAGGTAGATAATAGACTAACTAACGGCAATCCACGAGAAACCTTCTAGTTAGTCCATCATTTTCTCCCTTAGTCTACAGGAACCAACCAATTCAACCAATAGGATCGATCCCTACTCCCTATGTCTTCTTTGTCTATAGCTTTGTCTATCAATTTGAACTAATCCGGGGGGGGGGGGGGGTGAACCTCCGTTACGAGTCCGTAACAAGGGGGAGGAGGACGTTTATGGCTGCGTCACAAGGGCGCGATTAACGCCGATTTTTCAAAAATCTGAGATGAAAAATCAACGCAAGGTGGCAATTTGTCATTGAAACTCTATCAAAAAGGGCTAATTTGAAGACAGAAGGTTGAACCGAGCGTTATCATATTTTTATAGGGGGTGGAGGTCTGTGTCATGAGTACGTTCCTAGGAGGGGGAGGGTTGAAAATCCGATCTGCAGCGTTACGTACTTTATGAACAGTCCCACACGAGGCTCTCATCGGCGGGAGGCAGAGGAATCAAGGTGATTCGTCAAGCACTCTGACTTGACGTAGTCGATATTTATATAATAATAAAGTTTTAATTTTAACCAGGTACAACTTCGAGAGAATCAGCAACCGTTTAGGAAGAACGAAGCGTCTCTTGAATTTGCGCGAGGAAATACCGGAGGGTTACTTCCCCAAACTCGACAGCACTGTTGCTTCAAGAGTTTGGCCCGCCCGCGTACGCAACGCAACTTTAAGTGTAAGTCCCTGTTTATTTTCCAATAATAATATTTGCAGTCAGAGTTTACGGGTGAATGCTAATCGGAGTTTGAACTGTTTGCGGTAGTTTAAGCATCTGCATCTCTAATTTCAATTGGACGTATTCAAATCAAATGATCTACTCCAAAGTAGCATATATTGCGAAAAGTAGCAATTGCATAGTAAAAATATTGCAATTCCGCTGAGTGTTGTGTATGTTGCCTAGCTCCGATTTGAAGGGGCCCCATTTATTGAGACTATTGCAGTAAAATTGAAATAAGTCGCAGCAATTTTTCATTACATTGCATATTGCCTATCTTTCTAGCACATGAAACTCATTTTATTGATTGTTTAGAATCGGCATAAATCGACTAAATTATGTAAAAATATTGCAATTGACCAATGACCTAATTGACCTAATCAGATTGCATTTCGTTACCCTAACAGGACATCGACCGAGAGAGTGAACAGCTACAATTTGATATTGCGGATCTCGAACGTTGGCGGGATCGTATTTTGGAGGCTATTCACATGGGAGCAATAATTACTGTAAGTTAACTTCCTCATATTATTTATTCGTTTTCGCTCATGAAGTTTACCGCCGCTAAATTATATACAAGCAACTTTAATTCGTCACCTTCCGGCCAAAGAATCACCAGCGCCATGCGACGTTTGAAAATTTCCGCCGCCATCTTATTTTTTACAGAGAAATTGTTCAACAAAGCCGTCCGAAAATTTCCCTGAATTTTCTTTCTGCTGCCGATAAATTCAATGAAATTCGAAACAGACCCAACCAACAATTCTCTGTAAAAAAAATAAAATGGCGGCGGAAATTTTGAAACGTCGCATGGTGCTTCTGATACTTTGGCCGTAGGTGATGAATTACAAAATCCGCATGGGTGATCAACTTATTCTCCTTCATTAGGAAAGATATGTAGTACGTCCGCATACAATGACACTCGGTACTTAATAGGTAAGTAAGTCTTTATAGAGTCATTACTAAAAGAGTTGAAGAACCGTACGGTACCGCTAAAAGGATCGAATTTTCAGGAATCACGGGGATTTGAATTCATCATCATGATTAGACTTTTTTAAGTTGAAATTTTAATTTTAAGAACGGTAAATATTCTATCAGCGACCGACTTCCCTCATTCTTTCATTCACTCACATGTGGATTTGCAAATCTTACGCGTCATTTTTATTTTACAGAGCGACGGATTACGGATTGAATTGGATGAAGCCAAAGGAATCGACATCCTTGGAAATATAATGGAATCAAGTATCTTGTCAGTCAACAGAGATTTGTACGGAGATCTCCACAACAGAGGTCACGTGGCTATTGCCCTTTGCCACGATCCAGACCATCGTTACCTGGTTGGTTTATATCTCTTCCCCATCAAGTTCAACTCTATTCTATTTACCATCAGCTAATACGTTAAATTGTATAATTAAAAAATAGAATAAAAAAACAAATTAACAAATGCTGCCTTCTAACAAACAACTCGCAGAGATTCAATAATAAGGGCTTAGTTCAACGATCAAGACTGGACGATGGATGAGTGTGAGTGAACATGACATTTCTGTGGCAGTGTTTTTGCCTACCCGAAAATTTGAAGGCAATTCTCCATTTCTCGTAATTTATGATCAAATGACCACATTAATCCACCTACAACAACCGCAAATGAGCCTATTGAAACCACGCAAGCAAATAGTTAGATAGTTTACCACTCATCTATTTAGGTACTTTATTTTGTTTCCGATGTCTTTTTCGAGTATTGCATTTCGAAAACAAAATTCAGAGACGGAAGTAAAGATTTAAGTTGTGTACAATTTCTAAATGCCAAGAAAAACAATTTAAGTGTTGTATAGTCGGTAAAACTAATTATACACACGGAATGAGTGCCCATTCTAAAGTCATCTCGATACACACAGGAGCAATTGGACTACATTTTGCAATTTGGAGCTATAAATTCTAGCCCGGTTTAAAAACGACGTATGTGCCATTAGTTTCCCTATGCACATAGGTGTTTTTCCAGAAGAGCCAGAATTTATAGTTCCAAATTTCAAAATGCAGTCCAATTCATCCACCGAGCCCCCCCCCCCCCCCCCCCCATTCTTACCATTAGGACGTGAGAATGTTCTGAGATCAGGTCTCTCTTATTTTTGTGCCAGTTGTTACCTATATTCTTAAATGTACTAATTTTCTCTTTACAGGAGAACATATCTGTGATGGGAGACCCAACTACAGCTATGAGGGATCCAGTGTTTTACCGTTGGCACGCTATGATCGATTACATATTCCAAGAGCACAAAAATAAACTCCCTCAATATACCGTGAAGCAGGTATAAATCATACAATCAGCTATCATTAATGTGTATAATTAGTTTGTTTGTCACTTGCTCTCAAATTCAATTCAATCCATGAAAACTCAAAATTGAGTTCTTGAAACTGAAGCAGGGTATCTTACAAATAGTTTAAAATAAAAAACGCTCAACAACGTGAAACCAAACAGGAGTTATGGCGGTTTGAAATTTGGAGTTAAAAAAACTCAGTTTTAAGAAAAATTTGTCTGAAATGCTTAGGGCACGAAATTGCTGGATTTATATGCAATTTACACGCAGTGGCGAGGCGTGAACGATCGATTACCGATATTTCCCCATTTGAAACTGTGGTAAAGAATCGATTATTAAGGTGCTCGCTGCTCGTTGCGAAAACCCTGTTTATCGATCCTTTTCCATAGGTTTAAATGGCAGATCAATCGGTATATCGCAAAGCACGCTACGCCACTGATTACACGACCTGACAAAAATTTGAAATAAACCGCTTTCTACAAGGACAATAAACAGAGTTTTCAATTGAAAATTGAAAATTGTAAATCTAATTTCTCCACACCGAACGTGGCAAAAATCGCTGCATTAAAAATTTCACCTTTCATGGATTTGGGTCTTTTCCCCCGTGGACGGTCGGGGTTTATTTTTGTAAAAAGACAAAATTTCATACTAGAAAATTCGCACCATTCTTCACTGAGGTACTAAGTACATCGGTCACTGCACATGAAACTGCGGTGCTGTACAAGAAACAGCACTTAAATATATTAAATCAATAGATGAAGAGAAGATATTTAATAACTATTAGCAATAGAGAAAGAAAGGTAGAATAATATATACATAAAGTAATATAGTTAGTAATATTTCAGTGCTGTACATGAACCTTAGTGACATCGGTGTTGTACATCGTTTCGTTTTTACAGCTTACCTTCGACGGAATCAAAATCAACAACGTGGAAGTTCAAATTCAAAGCTCCTCTGCTCCGAAAAACGAATTCGCCACATTCTGGCAGCAGAATGACATCGATCTATCCCGTGGATTGGACTTCGCTCCGGGCGGCCAAATTCTCGCTCGTTTTACCCATCTCCAGCACGCTCCGTTCGTCTATAAAATACTCGTAAGTTTCTGTGGCAAATCTCTTTATTTACTGCTCATTTAACGATTTCATTCAATGGATGTTTACAACGAACATATTGTTGTCGCAATCCACATGTTTGAAAGGAAAACCGCGTATTCGGTGGTTCAAAATTTTCTATTAATCATTAACAACTGAGTTTGCTATGTCAATGGAGTGTGTATCATTCAAAAAATGATTACTTTACAGTTGCTTAAGCGTGCCTTGAGAAAAAAATAACTTAGTAAGATAACTGTTTCTAAAACGTCATCTCGCATTTAGTTTTTCGCCCTTAATGGGTGCTGTCAGGCATTGCGATTGAGCAGTCTAAAGCGCCTTCAATTTTTGCGTATGCAACGCGGACATCTCACGAGTGCGAATAGTTGTATCAAAGCGTTGCCCTAAGCATATTCGTAACTAACTTGGTGTTTCGTGGTTAAGAAGTCGTCTCAGTGGTATAATATGTTCGTCGTTATGATGTAGAAAATAATTGAAAACTAATTGCCGGATTGTGAGGGAAGAGAGAGAAAAAAACATCCGTAAACGACAACGTTGCCACATACTACAATTTGCGGAAATTTTGAAGGGAAAAATGTGCTCACTAATATGGGCGAAACTTTTTTGGAAATATTTATCGGTGGAAACTTTGTAGGGGACGTTTAAAAAAATTACGACCCCAATTTGCAAAATAGACTGGTCTAAAAGTGTGATCCCTGGTAAAAATTGGCGATAGGAGCTGCGTGTCTAAATACCATAGGAGTTCTTATAGCCGACTAAAGAAGGCTATTAAAAATCATATAGCTGACTGTAGAAAGCGGAGCAAATCATATAGCCGGGCTATACGAAGCTATAAAAAAGTATACAGTCGGGCTATAGTTCCTATCGCCGGGCTTTACACTTTATCGCCATTGGCTATAAAAGGCTGTAAGAAATTGTGTAGAGATTCGTGTGCTTTGAAAATCATTAAGTTTGATACTGAACTACCTTAATATTTACGAAACACACATTATATTTTCCTTTAAAACATATTTTTTTTTCATCAATTAAAATGAGAATTATCCATACAGAGTGTGCAAACATTTCAAAATCATGAGTTGAAAAACGCTGACTCCGCAAGATTAAATATTAGAGCCTAACGCAAAGCGGAGCGGCGACGCACTGGCGCCTACAAACCTAACAGGGATACTTCACACATTGCGCAATGCGTGAAGTATCCCTGTTAGGTTTGTAGGCGCCAATGCGAGTTTCGCGCTCTCTGCCCGCCCGCCGCTTCGCGCAGCGTGCCGCGGCGTCTGAAGCAACTATTTCATACCAGAGGTATTGCACAGTATCATAAGAAATTGAAGGCGCTCCAACATTTTAAGAATGACAGGCATCCTTCTAAAGTACGGAGCTTTCCTCGCAAAATAAATCAAGATACTACGGCACAAAAAGAGAGCGGTAGTCCAAAAACTAACTAAGTCCTAGTATCCGTATTTAATAACGTTTGGCATAACCTTTATCGTCTGGCTGTTGCTTAATCGCCATCGGCTATAAAAGGCTATAAGAAATTGTACAGCCGGCAACAGAAGCTATTGGGAATCTTACAGCCGGCTTTAGGTTTATAGTATGTTGGAACACACATTCTACTGCCAATTTTTACCAGGGATGCCCTACTTATGTGTATACATCATAAACCTGTTGATTTAATCTTTATACTTTGTTCTTTATATGATCTTAAGGGCTCTAATGACCCGTTTAAAGGACTGTTTAGCAGAATTACAAGATGAAATACGTTAGTTTTGCATTCGCATTTTAACGAAAAAATAATGAATCTTCGGCCTTCATGACCACCAGTCCATCAAATTTTTCTTTATCTTGACGAATTCATCGATTTTTTTTTCGCTCATCAGGTGGATAACACTAGCTCTGGCAACGTCACTGCAACTGTAAGAATTTTCTTAGCTCCAAAACAAGATGAAAGGGGAGTGCCATTCTTGTTCAACGATCAACGCTCTCTCTTCATTGAATTGGATAAATTTGTCACTACTCGTAAGTGTTTATTTTGAAAAGTATATATTCAATCTGAAAAAAATGAAATGCTTGTATAAAATGAGATTGGACGTAAATGAGTTCATGCTCGTTCAGCCAAAATTACTCACTACCTGAATTCTGAGTTATACGCGATCTACCCTTATTCTATCATGATTTCAATGTCATGTTATTGATTTTTGCCGGAGAAGAAGATTTCAGTAAATTTCTGAAATATTGATCAGACGGTGTCAAGAAGTTGGGCTAAATTGAGTTGCAACATTGCAGCCTTTCCAAGACTGAGCTTTATCTCATTTTTAAATTAAAATTTAGTTCTATGGCCAATGACCAAATGAGGTGCTCGAGACGTGGTGGCTCTAAGAAGAGCCGTTGAAAAGGGCAAGCCGGCCGGCTGCGAGATGTCCGCTGCGTGATGGAGTGATGTGGCCCGTGTGACTGACGGGAGCGGAGTGTCTTGAAGCGGTGAGGTCACGACATATATAGCCGTGGTTGAGACTGCGGCGGCCAATCAGGGGCGAGCATGGGCTGCGTCGCCAGAGGTGAGCGGTGATTGGCCGCCACAGTACTTCCCTGCGGTTGAGACGGAGTCTCTGTGGGTGGTTGGAGAAGTGAGTGGTGAAATTGGATGTTGGAGTGAAAACAGGATTGGAAAATGTGTGTAAAGTGGATGGAAAGTTGAGGATTGAGGGAGTGATGATGGAATATTGAGGACTTGATTGAGTGATGATATGAGTTGAGGGATGGTTGATTGAGTGAGTTGAGGGTTGATTGAGTGAGTTGAGGATTGATTGAGTGAGTTGAGGGTTGATTGATAGGTGAGAATCAAGAGGTGCATGTCAGCGTGCCGGGGAGCGCCATTCGACCCGGGTGACACACGGTTGAAGTTTTGTGACCATCATCTTTCCGGGCAAAGAGGTTGATGCTCGGGACAACAAGTTGGGAACGTGCTGTGTTCTGCGGCAACTTGCTGGAGCGTGTTGATTTGCGCGGCGGAGAGAGATGGATACGATGCGGTGATGATGCTGGAAGCTTTCAATGTTCATGCTAAGATGATCAAATATGACTGTTCCAGTGAGAGATTTGAGTTTGAGTGCTTGAGTACAGTTGACTTGTGAGAAGGTTGAGCGTGTTCTTGAGGTGAGGATCCATGAATGAAGTGAATCAGAAGGCTGAGCGTGTTCACTCACGGCGGGAGTCACCAATATGGCCAAAGACCAAAAGAGGTGCTCTGAGACGTGGTGGCTCTAAGAAGAGCCGTTGAAAAGGGCAAGCCGGCCGGCTGCGAGAGGTCCGCTGCGTGCTGTGGTGAAGCGAGTCCCGTGTTACGTACGGGTGCGGAGTGTCTTGAAGCGGTGAGGTCACGACAGATATAGCCGTGGTTGAGACTGCGGCGGCCAATCAGGAGCGAGCATGGGCTGCGTCGCCAGAGGTGAGCGGTGATTGGCCGCCACAGTTCGAAACATCGTGGATTTCATGATGGAATTGTATGATTTTTTTATTTAATTTAACATCTACTATGGAGAATGAGCGGGAAAAACTTGCTTTGGAGGATTCTAAAATATTTCAGTAATGGGGTACCTAACGATTGTTTAGCGGGGAAAAGAAAAGGAATTTTACATACAATTTTGCGCGGGTGAAAGTCAAGCACGTTTCTTGGCAGAATGATTGGAGGCTTTGAATCATATACTGAAACTTCAATTGGACGTATTTCTGCCAAACGGAACTATGTGCATTAAGACATGAGCCCTAAGATTCATAAGAATATATGCATAACAGGGCTCATGTCATAATGCACATAGTTCCGTTTGGCAGAAATACGTCCAATTTTAGGAGCTCAGTAGGGGAAAGGCAACCCTTATCAAGTCAAAATGGGGGAAAAAAGATATTGGAAGTTTTATGCTTCCATGCATATCGTTCAGTTCGAAATATTAATCGCATTCTTTTTTGCGCGAGCAACATATACTTTATTACAATTTTCATTTCTTTCTTTTTGTCAGCGAATAATATTATCTGTTCAGTTTCAAACCTCTTATCTCGAATCAAACACTTACTTTCCTTTGAAAAATAAGACCAGATCTCTTCTTGCAAAACTTGATTTAATGCTACTTCTATGTTCAAATCTTGCCACTTATAGCTACTTTGAATTTTCTCAAATTTTCAGTGAAGAAAGGTCAAAACCTGATTGAACGTCGCTCAATCGATTCAGCTGTGACTCTGCCGTTTGAATACACATTCCGAAACCTCTCGAACATGCCAACCTCCGGACCAGAAGCGGAGAGATGGAACTATTGTGGCTGTGGATGGCCCCAACATCTTTTGATCCCGAAAGGATCGCCAGAGGGACTGCCCTGTGATCTATTCGTGATGATTTCCAACTGGGCTGAAGATAAGGTTAGTACTCAATGCACACAACTGAAGTGCGATTCTCGCCAGATGAAAATACTGCCGTTCTAAGGGAGAACTCTGCATGAACATTCGAGAGTTGCTAAATTTCCCTTGATAAATGTGTATTTTGAACAACATTCATATACATTTTTCTTTGAAATTTTCAGATATTTCAGAGAAGATGGCGTACAAAATTGTTTGAAAATGTTGGAAAAAATTATTTACGCAATTTCCCCAGTAAATTCGGTTTTCATCGAAGCAAACTTCGCAACGTCTGGAGGCTCATACGACGTTCTTCTTTAGCACGGCAAAATACTGGGACTCTTCTACATATTTCATAGAGAATATGAGTCGTAATGTAAATGAGAGAGCTGGCGCCTTGTCCTGCTCGACGAGTTCCGAGCCCGGTGTGCGCCGAGCTTCGGTCACTTTGTCGATGCATGTTCGATCCAATATGGCGGTGCGGAATATGTGGTAATTCCTATCTCTTTGTTTACATCGGATGGCCGGGCCCCCGTGTATCGATTACAATCGATTGTGTATCGAAAAAGTGACCCAGCGTCACACAGGAGTCTCGAAATTCGGGACGGGAAAATGCTTATATGTGGCGCCACCTCTCCCACTTACATTACGACTCCTTGAACTCTATGGTCCATTCACACGTATAAATCGATACTATTCAAGGCAGGCACGTCTCACCTAGAATCGATTATTTGTACAGGGTATAAACGGAGGAATAACACTGCTTGTCAACATGCAATAATCGCCGCTAAGGTGGTCAGTTCACTGCTGAGAGTGCACAGCGAAAGCGCCTTCATTCATTCGTATAGGCAACACGGGCAACCGTAAAGCCCGAATAGTTGTATTCAGCTCCTGTTACTAGCGCCGCGCTCGTCTCATGCGGTCGTCAGTGAAAGAACCAGTAGGCGGGTCGTATGAATTCATAAAATGTCACTCTACATGACTGAAAATTCCCCTGTTGTATGAAGGAAAGTCATTGATTGGTTAATAATCATAATGGAGCAGGCAAAATTTAATATTGTAGATAGCTGAAAAGTTTCTCTGGGGAAGTCGAAACATTTATTCTGTAGTGAGGCTGATATTTAAAATCTGGAAAAAGAAGGGGAAAAAAGAAATCTCTTTGGAATTGCTAATAGCCTCTTTTTGCCCGCAGAAAAATACCTGTTTCATCAAAGGAGCTTTTAAAGGAACTTTGCATACTTATGTAACTTATTATGTATCTTTGGTACACGTAAAGGCGGGCAGTCACCTATATAATGACAAAAAGAGTAATTTGTGCATTGTGATTCAATCATTCTGCTATTAATTATTTATCAAACTTCATACATAGAGGGAAAATTACAAGGTCATTCTTATTTTTTAAGATTGTGGGTCAATGATAATATATATTTCTGTAAAAAAAAATATAATAAAAAAAAAAAAAAAAAAAAAAAAAAAAAAAAAAAAAAAAAAAAAAAAAATGGATGCACTTTCTGAAAGAAATAATTTCTGAAATATCTCTCAGTTTCGTATGAGAAGGAAAATTAATAATCAAACGATAATCAAGTAGAATGAAAGCGGTAAAATCGAAACATTTAATCCAACCGAGAGTTATTTCCTGGTTTCAAAACTGTCAAGGGCTGTCAAAGGCTGTCAGAGCTTGAAAATCATTATTCTGTATTAGCAGATGGCCGAATTCAATCAAAAAGTAGGTCAAAGCGGGCTTGCGGAGGCGCTAATGAAATTGCTCGTATCCTCCGTTGCATTTGCGGCTCATTCCCATTTACACTTGGGGAAAAAGCCCCAAAGGCATTTCAATTTCTTTTCGTGCGGTACATTCGCATATGATAATATTGCGTGTCATCAAGTTTAAGGTTTCCAGAGTAGGAACCTTATAACTTCGAATGGTTTGCGTGAGTTTATGAGTCGATCTTAAACAAAATAAACGAGACCAGCATGTTTTTCGTGGAGGTCACAGAAAAGAGTCATCCTCATCCCAGAGGACTGATTATTGAAATCTATAGACAAAGCTATAGACAAAGCTGACATAGGGAGTATGGATCGCGATCCGATTGGTTGCAACTGGTGGTTCTTATAGACTTAGGGGGAAATGATGGACCAAGTGACGGGTCTCTTGTCAGTTGCCGTTAGTTTATCTATTACTTACCTCCTTTGTCCATTACAACCACCCGCTTCCACCAATAGGATCCCATATCCTTTTTGTCTTCTATATCTCTCGCTCTGTTTATCAATTTCAATAACCGGCCCGCAGAGGAAACCCAATCTGGTTCTAGGTGGCGGTAGCCACCCCGACCCAATCCTAAAAAACCCAATAGGTAGGAACTCCCCCTAAAAAGTTGACGACCAAGAAAATACCCTTTTCAGCAATCTGTCTCCTTATCAATACTATTACATTTGATTTCGGAGGGTTTATATTCTCATGATGGGGTTGATTGCAGGTGGACGACGCGAAATCCGACGTTGGCTGTGACGACGCCAGCAGTTACTGCGGTCGAAGGGACAGCAAATACCCTGACAAACGTTCGATGGGCTTCCCGTTCGACCGTCGACCCCGGCAGGGAGTCGCCAACCTCAAGCAGTTCTTGACCCCGAACATGTTCGTCCTGGACACGAAGATCAAGTTCACCGATCGGATCATCCCACCCTCCGGTGGTAACCTTCAAACCCTCCATTCAAAGTAGCGGTAACCGCCCCAAGAATCAGCAGCAGAGTGGCAGCAGATCAGTCGAGTAGACATTGAGCTTCATAGGTATGACTGCATCCGGAGGTAATGCTAATATACTTTCAACAGCCTTGGGTTAGTAGAAAAAAAACCCTCAGCAGGATGGTGCCGACTAAAAATTGATTCATTTCGTCACATGCGTACATACATAAGAGTCGCTCTCACAGCGCTCTCCGGAGCTCTGCGACGCCTAACCGCCACAAAACTCGGTCCTCCCACAGGTCATCAGGGAGTTGGCACTCCCTCTTATTTCGTCACTATTTTTTAAATACCCCCCCCCCCCCCCCGTCCCAAAACATCATACCTGAAATCTATTAAACAGTCACTGATAGGAATTGTATCACCTGGAAAAAATGCTCGAGCTCTGATAATAATTTGCAGTTTTGTTGATTTTCACGTGAGAAGAAGTAGATAGTTAATTCTGAAATTAATTTTTAAATATTCTTTTAAGCAAACCTTATTTTCATTTTTTGTCGGGAATTCGGTGTCTCAACGAGTAGAAAGTAAGAAAGTAAAAGAGTGGGTGGACAAAAAATATCATGCCCTGAGTTTCAATGACAACATTTTCAATAGTACATTTTTTTATAGTTTGAAAATACATTAAAAAACTTTAATCAAATTTGAGAATTTTAAACAATGGCTGTGAAATACCTAGGTTTAGGAACACACCTGAAATTATAGAATCTTATCTTTTAAATATTTTCAAAACGATTTCTCTATCATTCAACGGAAATACGTCCTCCGCCTGTGAAGAGAGGAAAAAAAATCCGTGTCGGATAACCTAAACAATTCCAGAACTGCTCGCGAACTTCAACGGTTATATTAAAAAGCAGTCATTGCGTATTCGGATGAGACTCATTAGACCCTCGGTGCAGTCATCCTCACTTTCCTGGAGCTTTATGCATGCTTGAAAATACCTGATCAACCAACGGATCTCATCCAATACCATGTGATCCTATTTTTCCTAGTATGTCATCATGAATGTCAAATCTTTTTGATCAATCTACAAGTTTGTTGAAATAATTCAAAATATAATATTATATGCATTAATCGGATATGTTTTCATTACCGCTGACAATACTTTACCTCTGTTCTGCGATGTTGTTTGAACATAATGCTTTGAATAATTCGAGCGGAGTGGGTGCAAGCAACATTATTTATTTTGATTGATGCTCCTCCACAAAGCGCACATCAAACACTGAAGTATTTCGATGGTTGCTTGCTAATACTGCCGTGATAGCAAAGAGAGCAGTAAATACATTTCTGCATGAACCATGATTAGAACATGTTTTTATGTGCCTCGAGGTTCATTCCCAGCATGCACTTACTGCTCTTTTCGCTATCACGGCAGGTTATTTACTCTCAATAGGCCCGAATTAAAATACCAGAGGTCCCTGGTAAAAATTGGCAGTAGAATTAGTGTTCCAAAATACCATAGACCTACAGCCGACTGTAAGATTTCCAATAGCTTCTTTAGCCGGCAACACAATTTCCTATAGCCTCTCATAGCCGATGGCGACTAAGCAACAGCCTGACGATAAAGTGTATGCTGAACGTTACTAATTACGGATGCTAGGACTTAGTGAGTTTTTGGACTACCGCTCTCTTTTTGGGCCGTAGTATCTTGATTTATTTTGCGAGGGACGCTCCGTACTTTTGAAGGATGCCTGCCATTCCTAATATGTTGGAGCGCCTTCAATTTCGTACGATACTGTGCAATACCTCCTTGCCCTCGTAAAATTGAAAGACCGACCTGGACTCCTCGCCCATCCAGCCTTCCCCTGGTAAAAATTGGCAGTAGAATCTCTGTTCCAAAATACCATAGACCTACAACCGGCTGTAAGATTTCCAATAGCCACTATAGCCGGCAACACAATTTCTTATAGCCTTTTATAGCCGATGGCGATTAAGCAACAGCCTGGCGATAAAGTGTATGCTAAACGTTACTAATTACGGATGCTAGGACTTAGTGAGTTTTTGGACTACCGCTCTCTTTTTGGGCCGCAGTATCTTAATTTAATTTGCGAGGATAGCTCCGTACTTTTGAAGGATGCCTGCCAATTCCTAATATTTTGGAGCGCCTTCAATTTCGTATGATACTGTGCAATACCTCTGGTGTGAAATAGTTGCTTCAAGCGCCGTGGTACGCTGCGGCGCAGCGCGGCGGGCGGGCAGCCAGCGCGAAACGCGCATTGGCGCCTACAAACCTAACAGGGATACTTCACGCATTGCGCAAGTGCGTGAAGTATCCCTGTTAGGTTTGTAGGCGCCAGTGCGCCGCCGCTCCGCTTTGTGTTAGGCTCTAATATTTAATCTCGTGAAGTCAGCGTTGTTCAACTCATGACTTTGAAATGTTTGCACACTCTGTATGGATTTTTCTCATTTTAATTGATGAAAACAAATATGTAGTAAAGGAGAATATAATGTGCGTTTTGTAAATATTATGGTGATTCCGTACAAACTTGAGGATTTACAAAGCACACGAATTTCTACACAATTTCTTATAGCCTTTTATAGCCGATGGCGAAAAAGCAACAGCCAGGCGATAAAGTGTAAAGCCCGGCGACAGGAACTATAGCCCGGCTGTTTAATTTTTTATCGCTTCGTGTAGCCCGGCCGTATGATTTTTTCCACTTTCTACAGCCAGCTATATGATTTTCTATCGCCTTCTTCAGTCAGCTGTAAGAACTCCTATGGTATTTTGAAACCCAGCTCCTATCGCCAGTTTTTACCAGGGGTGCGATACAACTATATGAACTTCAACGTAGCTCTCATTGCATAACCATTGATTCGGAGGAGCAGTCGATTCTTATAGCGCGGTTGATTCGCGACACGGATCTCTGTGGGTGATGAGGGGGGGGGGGGGGGTTGAGGAAAGGAAGCTGTGTAGACGAGTATTTGTCATTCATCGGAGTTTTTACTTTTATTTCTGCGGGCTGATTATTGAAATTGATAGACAAACATGGGCGTAGCTAGGGGGGTCCTGGGGGGGGGGGGGGGCTGGGGCTGCCCCCCCCCCAGAAATCTCGTGGCCCCCCAGAATAACGGGATCCTTCATTCCTCACCCTCCCCCCGGTCTCTTCACCACGAGAGGTGGTCCCATGCCCCCCCCCCCCCCCCTGAGAAATTTCCTAGCTACGCCCCTGTAGGCAAAGCAATAGACAAAGAAGACAAAAAGGATACGGAGGGATCCCTATTGGTGGAAGCGGGTGTTTGCAAGGAACAAAAGACGTAGGTAATAGACTAACTAACAGCAACCCACGAGAGACCCTTTAGTTAGTCCATCATTTTTTCCCTTTGTCTATAGGAACCACTCATTTCAATCAATAGGATCGCTCCAAACTCCCTATGTCTTCTTTGTCTATTACTTTTTCTATCAGTTTCAATAATCAGTCCATGGTATTGTAGCCTCGCCGTCGATGTAATGAAGTATTGATGAAGTAAGATGGCAAGTCTGCATTGTAAGTGCTTCGAAGTTTAAAATGTGGAAGCATTTTCAAGTTGAGGTTTGAGGAAGCTTGAAGAGACTTAATTTTCAGGGAAGTAATTCCAAATTTCTAACTGTGCCTTAAGGTATTCTCCATGTATCTTGAAACATATCAAATGCGGTCACATTGTTAAAAAATACGCGTTTTCCTTCTTTCAATAACACCATATAAGTATTATTATGAGCCGAGTTTTATAGGACAAACTCGCGTCAAAGTTTGAACTGAGAAAATGGAGCATTTAGGTTTAAGTCTCCATAATACTCAATGTCAGAGACACAAGTTAATAATCATTTTCACGTTCAAAATACTTTTTCTCGAAATGAATTTTTTGACGAGAGGAGATGTACAAATAATTAAATTCAAAATTACCTACTCGATAGTCACTTTTGTCCAAGATGGCACTTGAAGAGCCTCTGTTGTACTCTGTAATTACTCGGCAGGGAAAGTTCCAAACTGGAAAATTATATATCAAAGGAAAGAAATAATGACGAATCTACCTTAAAGCTATGCGGGCCGTGGGACAAGATTTGGATCAATAACATTACATTTTCCTCTTATTGAACAAAAATATCCCAAATAAGTAGTACAGTTTGCGATGAATTGAAGTTACATGGTAAAATATTACCGCTTCCGTACCGTGCTGAGGATAAACGCCGTATGAGCTTTCAGACGCTGCCAACTTTCCTCCAATAGAGTATGCATTTTCAGGGAAATTTGTCATTATTTTTCTTTGAATTTTTCAGAGAATTTTACACGCGATTTGTAAAGTTTTTGAACATTTCAAGTGGAACAACCCTGGTTACTCTTAAAATATAAAAATATTGCCGAAGGAAATTTGGCAATTCTCGAATGTTCATACGGGCGTTTTTCCTTACCACGGCAGTGCTGTGTACTGTGTCTGATTGTGAAAGTTGTGTTGGTTGCCTATTTACTAATTGAAGGGACTCTTCTATCGCCAACCATCCTCACACATGTATCTCATTTTGCATGATTGTTTTAAAACCGAAATCTATTCACTAAATGATGAAAACTGTTCATGATGAAGATGATTACTTTTTAATTGAATTAAATATTGTATGAGCAACAAATGCACCCTTTCACTCTCCATCGTAGCTGCCTCTCTGCAATCACGAAGTGCTTTCGATGCTCTCTGTTTAGTGCGATTTGGAGTTAAAGGAGAGTAGGATCGGAAAAGTGAATTTAATGTGAAGATAAAGCCATGCGCCGCCCCCTTGTTGCCCCTCATTAACGCCGAAAGAAGGGAGGGGGGTGGTGGAGCGAATACAAGGTGTTTTAGACCGCCCGCACCAGGCTTTTTTCTCGGTTATTTTAGGTCGGATGAAGTCGGAGACTGCGGGGTTGAGTAGGGAATGATCCGAAGGAATTCGAATTTTGTGGTTCCGACCTCCTCTCATGCCCTAGGTCGGGAAAGGGGGGTGGTGACTTTAAAAGTTGGAATTCCCTTTTAAATTTTTGAAAATTTAGGAATCACGGAAAATTTTACCTTTCATCGATACTCAGAATTCCAAAATCGGACCACTTGTGTCCGAAACATTGACCTTGAAGGTGGGGAGCAGTCGCCCCCCCCCCCCCCAAAAAAAAAAATCCATATAGTTGAATTGGAGGAGATGCTTAAGAAGAAGGTGATTTCCTACGTGATCGACCACCAGAAATCCGAATTTGACAGTCCGGACGTCCCCCCCCCTCCCCCAAAGCATTTTCTAAAGGGAGGTTCGAAATTGTGGAAATTTTCCAGGAACACAGAGGCGGGAGGCCACCTGCAGCACATCTGAAAATGTTTGAGGCGCTTGATCGGGACTGTCAAATTCGGATTTCTGATGGTCGGTTACTTGCGAAAACATATTTTTACTGAGCTTCTATGTCTTTTGGGGAGGGGACCTTGATCCCCAACTTTAGGGGTTAATATTCCGAACAGATGTGGTCCGATTTATGATTTCCTTACAAGTGGTAGGGGTATAATTTTCCATACTTCCTGAATTGGACGTAATAATTAAAACAATTTTAAGGGCCCGAACATTTAAAGTCACGATCCCCCTTTTATAATCCGAGGGGACCAGGGGAGGGTTCGGGACTGTGAAATTTGGATACTGTTAGGTCGATTTCAATTCAATTCAATTCAATTTATTCAAAATCTTCAATTTACAATATACAAACAATAATAAAAATTAACTTCCCTCATCCATGAGTTCACTCCGCGTGGATGAGTCAGTTATATCTACATATTTAATTTAAATTTAAATTTTCAAAACAATAACAATGTTAAATACAATAAAGAAGTTTTTATCAATTTTAATTATATATAAAAAAAAAAAAAAAATTATCAAATTATCTTGATAGATTCAAGGGTTGGATTCCTAAAGGATTTCCTATTCAATCCCGCTGTCCTTAACTTCGTAAGACCCGTAACAGCCAAGAATGAAGCCTGATACGGGCAGTCTGGAACACCCTGTATAATACTTGCGGAATATTTCGTCAGATAGAGCTAGCATAGCTCGCCACCTGCCATGCAGTTTCAATAGCAACAATACCGCACTCTAGTGGGAGTACCCGGAAACTACATCCCCAGCTGCTAATGCTGTGTGTTGTATGTTGCGTACTTTTCAGTCGCCTGTGGTTCCAGCGGCGAGGAATGTCTGTGCTCTGTGGGTCTGTGTTTTCTCATTGTTATTTCGCGTATTTTTGTTTTTGCTGAAAATGAGTGGCCAACACAGCTCTAGTCCCAGGCCCGCGAGGAAATTGGTAAGTCCAAACACTGAAATCATTTTTTGGCTAAGCTTACGGAATCGAACTTTATTGCCCTGCTTTTATAGGGTGAACGAAGACCATCGCGTCGCCATAATCTTTCGGTGTTTATGTCACGTAAATCCTTGATATCGTCTCTCCAGTCGGTTCTCGCTTTCATTAGCAAAATTACCACCCAGGTGAACATTAATTAATTTGAAATGAAGTGTTTCGGGATTCTCAACGTTGCGTAGCTCTTACTTTCGGTATATTTTTCACATTTTACTTTCACTTAGTCGTGTGTTATATGTGTGTGCAGTGTCCTGATTCTCATAAATACCTCTGAATACCTACTCAATCCCTTGTAATATTTTGCCATCCGAGAGGAAATGGTAAAATCCCGACCATCGAATCTTCTAACCAAAGGTACTGGTCGGGAAGAGTGCTAGGAATTTCCTATTGCAAGTATATCATGTTTTTCTAGCTCTGCAAGCACACATGCACTGAAGGAGCTTTTAATTGACCCCACCTGAGTGGCAACTGGTGGGTCTGCATTTCACCATCATTCTACCTCCCACTGGGAAAAGGAATCAGCTAAGAGATCATTACACCTCTAAACGGCTGTACATGTTTCACTGTGCTGTGTTGAGATTTTCAGCACCTTCTGTGCATCATTTAGCAACGTATCTTAATTTTATTCCACCCGCTGACAAGCACCTCCGAAAGTTAGTTATTGGTTCTTACATGAATTTTCCAGCCCAGTTTTCCGATAACATTCTATATTCATCTACACTGAAGTCACGTCTCCAAGTTTTTGGGAGTTGTCATACCACTTGAAATTTTGCCGCATTCATTGAAATTGACCGGGGATGCTAATTTTGCGTTGTGTAGGTTCAACCTTGATTTTGAAGATCACAGTTAACCACCTGAGTTCTAAGACAGGAAGGTTTATTTTGAAGGTTTAGAAGCTTAAAGACCCAGTGACGGGAAAGTTGTGACAACCTCATTATTTGAGTAATAGGTACCTACCCAGATTCTTTCTCGGAGGATGAGAGTTGTTATTCAAATTGCTGTGTACTCTCTGCATACTTTTGTTCCTCATAAGATTTCCACTTCAATGGGCCTAATCTAAGGATGGAAACAAAAATTAACAGTGCTGAACATGTGTAAATCATATCACTGTATTATGCCTTTGCATCACTTTGGCACTGAGTCCTTGAAATAGCGTTTAACTGCCAAGGTGGCTTCTACGCAAGCAAGACGTAAAGCTCTCAAAATTGCGCCCGAGTTACTTCAAACATGATCCTGCAGTATACTTTTTCGAGCGATTCAAATGGGTGTTTAGCTCATTCGGTTCTCTCAAAGTGGCTGCATCTTTTAAGGTGGTTGAACGCGCTATTTTATTATGTGTTTAAATGTTTGCATCTTAAGTGTTGATAAAAACAGCCTTTGACTTATTGAAAATAGCAAGAAATTCTCCTCTCTCAATTGATTCTATTGAATGGTAGGTTATGCTAGTATAATATGTAATTTGACTCGAGGCGTGGAATCAGAAATTGGGCCATAGAAATATTTCTGTCACCCGCGTATTTTTTCTTTGAAGTCGTGTTGGGCACCTACCTGTGATTTAGTCATGAGCAAGCTAGAACAAGTCTATGGGAGCCAAGGGTCTACTGATTTGAAGCCACTGCTTATGAGTACATCGTTTTGGGAAGTAGCCCCCCTACCCCCTTCCCTGGCTACGCCCATAGATTTAGTCTTTGATTCACTAAGTTTATGTGAAAAAGGTAGCTGCACATGGAGTCTGATTTTTTTTTACTTCTGCATAAGAGCCACATATGCCAGAAAAGACGAAAGTACTCAAGTAGCAATGACCCTTTAAAATATTCCTCAAAAACTCCTAAAAAAACTGTTAACATTTTCGTATCAGGAAACCCTTTTTGGCCATTTAGTAAAATTTACTAAAGGTAAAATTAAAGGGAAAAAGTGTTAAAAACAACTCTTAAAATATCTCTGTAGTTTTTTAAAAACATTTTCAAACATTTTTAGGGTTGACAAACTACAGTTGATATTTTGAGAGTTTTTCAATATTTTGTTTACTTAAGTTTTAATTGAAAATGCTTACTTAAAAAGGATTTCTCAATAAGAGAATTTTAAGAGTTTTTTTTTTAAAGAGTTGTCTTTTTGAAATTTCAAAGTATTTTATAAGTTTTTTTTTAACAGTCATTGCTGCCAGGGTATTGCTTTTAATTTCGATATTTAATGACAGCAGTTAGCTTTTTCTCCTTTTCTGCTTTTTTTTCGTCTCCAGCGAATCCTCTAATCAAAACCTTAAATTAAGCAAAAACGATCGAGAAGTCTTTGATCCTACAGTTTTCAAAACGGAACATTTCCTTCATCCAACGAGTTGCAAAGTCTATGAGCACACTAGTTATCATTGAACAGTAAATTGTCAGAGAAGGGAAGCGAAGGATTTACTTGGTATTTAGAAATCTCAAATTGCATACTTAAGTTCGTATGACACTCTTAAGATTCGTAAAGTAACAGGTGTATAATAATACTACCATCTCGGAATAAATCAGTAAATCGTGTCTCCTCAATTTCGGAAATCTTTCATATTGTCGTAAGTGTGAAGAAATACCCCTGGAGTGAACTTTTAACTCTCGTAATTATTTTAAAATTCAATTTTTCAATTTAAATCACTGTTGTCAAAGGTAATTCTGAAGAATCCCTTAGTTTTACAAGTACGTAGGATCATGCCTAGGAGCAGGCCCTCAATTTTGATTCTCTTTCTTAATTTCCAAGAGGACGTCAAAAATTACGTTAAATTTTCATTTTCGGTCGACCAGATGTGAGCACTTGAAGATTATTTGTGAAAAAAATTTGAGAGGTTCATGTATGTTTTAGGAAATAGATTCCGCAAGTCTTGATAATATTCATAAGATGAGAACAAGAGCAGAGTTTTCCCATGATGTTTAGTAGGTATGATTTCCTGTCAAGCTCGAGACTTGCAGAACACAGAAAATAGTTGCCTATGTAATATTGTTTCCAAAAGTTTTGAAAAGTTCAACGTCTGAAATAATTTACTGATTCTAAAATTTTCTCCAGATTATCTGTCGATCCGGATGACAGTGATAAATTCTGTGAAAATTCATAGAAAATTTTCACAATAAGCTGTTGTTTAGTTTTATTCCAGAAATGATAAAATATGAGCTGAAAGTAACGTTGCAATTAGAGCTGCGTCCTTTTTCAACTTACGCCATCACAGAAATTTCCATCCCAAAATGCAAACCGTCTTGGTGAAGGACAGGAACTGTACCTATTAGGGAAACGTTGGTCGGACAAGAATTCATGTATCTACATCTTCATTTTTATCCCTTTTGTCTCTTTCATTAGGTACAAGATAGTAGTTTATAAACCATACTTTTATATGAAATATGTTTTGCCCATGATGTATGGTTACATTGGTTTGAAAATCCAAGTTCGCGATCCTTCACGAACTTTAAGCTCCTTATTTTCGAGATCAATTTTATCTTTCGCCTCCTATCAAGTTGGTGTTGCCCAACGTTTAGATGACTTTGAAACCTCGGTAAATACCTCCTCAATACTTTTTGGGTGCTTACCAGGCGAGAATGATGGAAATCTAGAAAATCAGACGGAACCTTTAAAATAAAGCGTCCTTACTCCTCGTCTTATTAGGATGCGTGACATCTAGAAAAATTGTTGCTCTATCACTGTATGTACAGCCTTGATAGTAGGCTGAAGTAGGCGAAAATTTCCTCGGAAATCCTTGATTTTACTAAGTAATTATAACTCCTTGAAAAGCACTTGGATTTTGGTCTTGAAGAACTAACCCCGCCTATTCAGCTAAGTTTACCATCCTAGGAGCAGGACTCCCCCCCCCCCTCCCCTTTATTGGACTATTTGAGATTTTCCAAGTGAAAAAACACGCCAGGCTACAAAAAGCTCCCGCATACAGTGTGCGTCGTTTATACCGCACAGTCGCCAAAATTTTTATCATGGATTTTCCATTCAAGCGTTCGTAGACATTAGAGCCATGACGCAGCACATTTTTGTGTAAATGAGCGAAAGCCATCGGTGCCCTCTATATGTAGACAGCCCAGACATTTCAGCTTCGTATTTCTTTCGTTTTGTAAGAAACACGTAAAAAAATATGCCAATAATGGAAAAATACCTGAAACATCCGTCAGAACTTTCTAAAGTCTGAGATTAGCACACCTTTTCTTTAGAATCTAAATGCTAAACTATGCAATTATACCAGGATGGTCTCAATCTTTTTTTTTTACGGTAAAGTAATCTCCTGTCTCGTAATCCACCTCGTCAAGGAAGAACGCTCTATGAAAATTTGAACTTTGCCTGCAATGTCTCCGAATAAAATGCTTTCTTAAAGCTTTTTAAGGAAAACGAAAATTCTCGCACACCCACAATAGATTAAATTGGGAAGAAATGTCTTTACAAAATTTGAAGGAAGATATTCACAATGTTTGCCGAAAAATTTGTATTTTATGAGATAGAAGGCATTTGACGTTTTTCCTCAGCAAAGGAGCATTTTTTTTTTTCATTTTTTATGCGCCAGTGGCGATTTTTTGAGTTGGCCACACTGCTTTCTGCCATTTAAATCCATTAAAATCTCGATTTAAGTGAGGCAAGCTTATTGTGTGAGCAACCCGCTTCTTAATAGTCGGCAGCTATGGTTAGAACCGTTAATCAAACTTCTCATTTTTGTATAGGTAATTTTTCGTAAGCATGTGTCGTTAAGTTTTGGTTTTGTAACCAGATCCTCAGCTAAAAGAGAGCAGATATTAATGGACCACATCAAGCAGAAAAGGAACTAAGCCACATTAGCTATTGCCCTATTCAACTGGACGATTAAATTTTTCACGTGAAAACGGTTGTGCGGATTTTTGTGCAAATTTCGGTGAAATTTCCGCTTAATACGATGCAGATTCCTTAAACATTTTTAAGGAATCTGCAGAAACGTTCTCTTGTAAAAAATCAAATTGCTCGGTTAATTTGGCAGTAGCTGATGTGGCTTGGTTCCTTTCTGCTAAACGCGGTCCCAATATTAGTGGCTACAGGAGTTAGCAACAGGAACAATACTGCCGTGCTAAGGAGGAACGCCGTTTGAACATTCGAGAGTTGCCAAATTTCTTTCGATAAAATGTTTCTAATTGAGGAAAGTTATGAATATTTTTCCTTGAAACTTTCAGGAACTTTAGGTGAAATTACGAACAAAATAATCTGAAAAATTGGAAGGAAAATATTTATAAGTTTACCAGGAAATTCGCGTTTTATCAAAGAAAATTTGGCAACGCCTGAAGGTTTATACGGCTTTTTTCCTTAGCATGGCAGAACAGTAACAAGCAGTGGCGAGTCGTGAATGATCGATTATGGATTTTTCCCCATTTGAAGCTATGGTATAGAATCGAATTTTTAAGGTGTTCGTTGCGAACACACTGTTTATCGATCCTTTTCCATAGGTTCAAATGGCAGATCAATCGACATATCGCAAAGCATGCCACGTCACCGCTGATTATACATGTAGCTACGTTTACCAACCAGGTGATGAGCATTGTCAGAAATCTAGCACTAGCTACTAGATTTCCTGAGGATCGTATATAATGAGGAACTTATTTAAAGTGATTATAGTTTTGCGGTTTTTTTTTAAACGAACCTTTCGTTCGCGATGTAAATCGAACGGCGACCATGTTCTTGGCTTCGCAGTGGTTGAAACCAATGATCGTCGCTTCACTCGACGTCTTAAGCTTCAGGCCAATGTATTTTATCATTACAACTTTAAGCCCCTTTTTTACAAACTGATCGTAGTAGACGCACGATGCGCATAGACAGAAAGTTGGAAATGCGTAACTAATGTTGCACCAAACAGCATATCTCTTTGAGGGAAAATTGTGCTCCAATGAGCTTCTTCCCCTCTGTATTGAGATTTTCAGTTTACTGAAGAGTAACGCACCTTGGCTACATTTCCAACTCTCTGTCCCTTTTTTTAAGTCGAAAAAGCTGTCTTGAACTCCCTTTATTATCTCATAAAATGCGTTTCTCGCTTAAGTCATCCATCTATCACTTGCTCTCAACCAGTGTTTCTAACCCTCTGGCGCCATTGCGCCAAAGTCGTTTAAAAAATCGGTGTATGCCCTTAAAAATTGATGCAATCTTAATTTCTCTGATTGGTGATTTTTCTTGAATCAGCATAAAACTCAACTCGCATAGCAAGCAGGTGCCCTCGTACCCACATAATTGTTACTTTAAATGCGCGTATAACTATTTACTGAACCAGGTAGCAAAATAGTGCTGGGTCCACACTATTTTGCGGGGAAAGGAAGAGAAAAAGCTCAAAAATTTCAAATTTTGCTTGAAGCCCAAATTTTGTAAGAAATTGAGGGCCCTCCACATTGAAATCTTCATATTCGTGCCCCGAGTTGGGTTACGATGGGCTAGGCAACTAAACTAACTCCGAGGTGGAGCGTGGAGTATCACTGGAATTGAAGGCGCTTCTAGCCGAATTTGTGCGAACGTTGTTCGTTCTCCTTTACCAATCAATCCTTCCCTATGAGCTCATCATCACGGAACATTCGCAAATTATTTTATTCACGTTATTTCTTTCGCCTCCTTAAAAATCCTCAATGCCAGAATTAATTTAGTGCCTACCAGATAAGCTTTTTACCCCTGGCTGAGAATCGCTCTTGTTCGCTTTCATAATAAGGTTGAGAAAGCTGCAGCTCTGAATCCGTGATACGTTTTCTCAATTTTATTCTCTGCGGATCTAAAACGTACATTATTTTTTAATGACTTTCAGTAGGTGCCAAGAAATGGCTTTAATTATCCGTAATTTATACCCGCGCGAGGAAGAATTGAGCCTAAACGCTCCACTTCAAAAATTTCAAATTTTGCTTTAAGCCCAAATTTTTAACTCGAATTGAATATTTGAACTTTTTGGCCTTGCTTCCCCCGTTAAATAGTGTGGACCAAACACTATTCAACCACCTTGGTACGTATGGTTCGGGCCACATTTTTTAGTGTTTTTCTCGTTCTTTTTACTAAATGCACCGTGATGTCAGCAAACATTCAATTTGGCCCAAAAAAATTGAGCTTAAGAGGCAGATACCGCCTGAAACTCACAGGTAATTTTGAAACCCTGGCTTCAAGGCAAAACCTGGATCATACTTAAATAATTTCCCGGAAACATTGACCTAATATTGCCTAAATACTTTTCTCCTAACTGCGGACTGATTGGTGAAATTGATAGACAAAGCTATGAGACAAAGGAGGCAAAAAGGATATGGAGCGATCCCGTTGTTTGAAATGGGTGGTTCTTATAGACAAAGAGGGTAAATGATGGACTAACTGTAGGGTCTCTCGTAGGTTACCTTTAGTTAGTCTATCACCTACCGCCTTTGTCCATTGCAGCCACCTGATTCCACCAATAGGATCCCTCCATATTCCTTTGTCCTCTTGTCCATAGCTTTGTCTAGAGTACCTTTATAAGGAGAGTATGAACAACTCGAAATATGTAGCTCTTAGGGCCCAAAAGGGTAGGTAACCTTTGAAAACGAAAAATGTCACTGTCAATCTTCAGACTCCAATATCAAACGAAAATGACAAGGAAATTCATAAATAAGCATTCTTCCGCAAAAATGAGTAAGTTTATGCAAAAACCAAGTCAAGTACGTGCTTTACCAACGACTGTTCCCAACAATGGGCCTGTTGCAAACTTTTGCTAGAGCAAAAATAAGAGTTGTTTCTTATAGATAATGCCTCAAAAATCACGATGAGCGCATCGGCAAAGTCTGAAATGCACTCATAACTTCACAGTCTGCGTAAGAAATTTGCGGTTTTTTGAGCTTCCCGCTTCAAAAACGATACTACGGCACAGGTGAACATTTTGTAAGAGGAGTCGTTCCATCGTCGGCAATAATCATCATGGCCGACGCCAATCCGCCAAAACACGTTTGATGGGACGAGATAACACCTGAACTGGATTAGACCAGATAACAATCGGTGTGTTAACGTTCATATTTTCCACGCCCGAATTGATTGACCTTGAACTCTCCTCGAATTACGCGCGGAACTGCGCGCAGGCGTCGGCCATGATGAATATCGCCGACGATGGAGCGACTCCTCTAACAAAATGTTCACCTGTGCCGTAGTATCGTTTTTGAAGCGGGAAGCTTAAAAAAACGCAAATTTCTTACGCAGATTGTGAAGTTATGAGTGCATTTCAGACTTTGCCGATGCGCTCATCGTGATTTTTGAGGCATTATCTACAGAAACAACTCTTATTTTTGCTCTAGCAAAGTTTGCAACAGGCCCAATCATAGATTGCCTACCATTTTGGGGTCTGAGAGCTCATCACCTAACCTCCAAATTTTCGACATGTTCATACTCTCTCTATATAGGCACTCTAGCTTTGTCTATCAATTTCAACAATCAGCCCGCAGGTCAGGTTTTGAGTGTTCCTCTCTTCAATCGGTAAGGCTCTTCGTCGACGTAGGTGTAAAGGCAGCTTCGCTAGGGGGTCCTCGAAACGACAACGCTGGAGCCAAAGGAGTAGGAAAAAAAAGTGGGACGGAAGGGGAGCCCTGAAAGACGGCCGGGCGACCAGTAACAATAGGTCTTTTGTCGCCTTTTTCCGCATGGATTAGGGCACAGGTAAAGCCACCTTCTTCGCGTGTCTTATCACCGGGGACCGGCAGACACTTTTTTTAAATGCTTCGACAAGGAGCAAGTGCTAGAAGATCGCTCTTGGCTCTTGCTATGAGCAGCTCCACTGAGAGCTCTGCCGTGCTAAGGAAAAACGCCGTATGAACCTCCAGGCGTCGCCGAATTTCTTTAGATAAAATACGAATTTCTTGAGAAAGTTATTGATATTTTTCTTTCAATTTTTCAGATAATTTTGCTAGTCATTCAATCTGTAATATCTGAAAATATCAAAGGAAAGTATGCATAACTTTCTTACAAAATAATTGTTTTGTCAGGAGGTATTTGGCAACATTCAAATGTGCATACGGTGTTTTTCCTTAGCACAGCAGAGGTGACAAAAAGCTCCGCGCCGCGCCAAGGAGAATCAGACTTCCGTGCTGAAGAAAAACTCCCTATGAACATCCAGATGTTGCCATAAGGTTTTCTGAAATTCCGTGTTCGAATATCTCGTAGAATGACTCTTTAAAATTTCGAAATCGGTGCAAGGGTGCAGAAAAAAAACAAACTTTTAATCTCTAAAACCGACCGGAGAAACGGTAGTTTTTTAACGCTTACCAATAGTTTTAAGGACATTTAGAGCTCATCAGTTTTTAGGAGTCGAACCCTCTCAAAAATAAAAGTTCCAGTTAAAAATGTTTGCGATATCAAACCTGCTGCATCTTTGTTGGACTAATGATATCCACTAAACTAAATTTTTTGAAAAATGTATAGGTCTAGCTCTAATATCTCGGTTTTTTCATAGCATTTATTCAAATTTTATATATTAGAAGTGAAACGATCATGTTTGCAAGATTTACGGTGGAAAAGAGAGGAGATAAAATAATTAATTATCTCGCGAAAGGATCGATCAGTTTTTTTTTACTTAGTTTCTCCGAAGACGCAAGCCAGTCAATAGAACAGTCATAAATCAAGGCTGGAAATGAGATGATAGCTTACAATTAGTGCATTCGCTCGGATGGATTCGCCTTCATTTGACAAAGTAGGCAAAATGAGCTCCCAGGAGCAGTAATATTTGTATCTAAATGATGTGGGCGCTATTACGAGCCACTTTCACACTCAAGGCGCCGATACCACTATTCCGCCGCTTAAGAAGCCGCTTTTGCCTATTCTATTAAATGAAGGCGAATCTGTTTGCTTTCAGGATTCAAAGTTCTCCTCATTTCTTAGTATCGTTGTGTATTGTCTCTTTCTCTTTCCTGTCCCACTCGAAATATTTGAATTGTATTCTCTCGTGTGGTTTCTTAACCGCATAGCTATGAAACCTCTCGGTTACGTAATTGACACTACGTGTCAAGACCTTAAGGTCTTAATGTTGGCCACTATCAGGTCCTCATATGTTTTTTGCATGAATTAATCTATGCAAGTCAGAAATTCAAACGGTTTGAAACGATACCCGAGTATTCTTTTCAATTTATCTGTTCTGAATCTTTGAACACTCCGAAAACTACCTCTTCAAAAATCTCTGATCGTGAGTTGAATCCAGAGTGCCTCCTACTCCGTTGTCTAACAACGAGTAGTCCAAGGGATGTGTGTGCGGAGCAGAATTTCCTTTTTTTGCAGCGTGAATTTCGCCTTTAAGGAGCAGTTTTCATTCCTTATTCATGTCGGAGGCTATAATCAAATTGCAAAGACATGTATTGAAGAGCCTTTTATCTTCATGTCTCGATTTTTTTTTTTTTTTTTTCGAAAATCAAGAAAACTCTTAGAATTTCAATGGAAGATAGAATTATTGAATAGTGTTCAGAAGAAATGTCAAGCTTCACAGGTGATTCAGAAGTCCCGCACCACCTAGGCATCAGACATCGCCCCTGTAACTTTTAAAGGAATTGAGATAGAGAATCGTTTGTAAGTGCCCCGCAGTCAAAGGTGGGTAAGGACCGGATTTTTTTTAAATTCCAAATCCTCCTAGGGTCCTCGGAATCTAAAGACAGATCTACTGAGAGGCCCCGAGCCTAAAATTTTGAGCTCATGGGGCCCCTAAATTTTACGATTTAGGGCTTCCATCATCCAGCACCTCGGGTCCCCGAGTGCTCATCCAGCCTGGTTGTGCCCTATGGACACCCCCCCCCCCCCATTTGTAGGAATCGTTCTATAAGGGGCAATAACCCTAGGGGTTATAGAATGACCCGGAACTTTCGGATAATTCTAGTTCTCTGGGAGTGTAACAGGCTTCGAGGCGAAATTTACTCCGAAACACGGTGAATGGAGAATTTGCACGCAAGTTTTTTATTGCTTCATCTGGAAGTGTCTAAAGAGCTGATTTTGCAGTATTTTTTATAATCTGTTTTGGTCATGGGAAATAGTATCAAAATAGATTTAAAAGTGAGAAAATGCGCCGCCTAGTGACGTCATCTGGCGGCATTTCCTATTTAAACGCATGTATTTTAGCAGATTAGATCATTTTGTCATATCTCCTCCAAAAATCGTTCAATAATGAACCAAGGGTATCCTCGTGTTCAGCTCACTTGTTAGCGTCCGTTCAAACATGGAATTAATCAATTTCAGACACCTGCAAATCCCCTATTGAGTCAATGGGAGAAAAATTGAAAATGTGACGATTCAAACATCAAACTTCGTAGTTTTTGTTGAAAATTTCATGTCTGACCTCTCTGATTGACTCGATCGCAATGTGCGACATTTCTAATTGAATCAGTGAGAACGAAAACACACCAATTCGGTAACTTGAAAATGCTCACTTTTCACTAAGGACAGTACAATTTTCATAAAGGTCATTGAAGTTAGCGCATCTGTTCCAACTTGGACCTTTAAAGTATCCTTTAGTAACTGACTCACTTCTTGACACCAATAATTCTTCATTCTCAGACAATTCTTGACTAAATTAACTGTCAGTTTTAGCGTAGTATCTTAGATTATTATTGATTTTTTCAGAAAGATCTCACGGATGTGTCTTTCGGCACCAAAAATCCTTGTTTCGTGCTAACTTCTTCAACTACTGTGCAGTTTCGCGTGTGTCTTATTTTCATTTTTTCGAGTTTGTGTGTTTTCGTTCTCACCGATTCAATTGTGTTCAGACCTGTCGATCGTGAAATCACCTCACGATCAATCGGAAAAATCCTCTCTCTCCGTCTCTCGACCGCCAAAGCGAGGATATTCCGGGGCGATATCCAGGATCGGAACCTCGGAGTGTAATACGCGTGGCGGCGTTCGAGTCCGGAGACGAGAACGAGAGTACAGACGACGACGGTGGAATGGGATCGACAACGAGGATGGGAACTCGGTGCAGCTCGGCCTGACTCGCCAGCCGAGACTGAGAGCCGGGCCTGACTCACCCGCTCCGACTCCACGCTCCTCGCCGAGGCCCCGGTCCCGCAGTGCGAGCCGCTCGCTCCGCGGCCGTGGCGGTGGCATGGCGCTCCGCTCGGCCACGCCGCCGTCTTGCCGAGTCGATATTCCGCCGCCGTTGTCATGCGCCCCGGCCCGGCCCGGCTCGGCGGAGAGATGCGTGTCTGGATATCCGCCGTCGTCGTCGAGTGTCGAGTGCGAAGGAGGGAGGGTCGCCCCGCCGATGCACGGGGCAGGCACAACTTGGGGCCCGGCGCGCGTCGGCAGTGTCGGCTCGGTGGCTTTGCTGGGGAGTTGCAGCGTGCTTTCGGACCGAGCGCCGCGATCGCGAACGAACGCGCCCGCCCGCGAGAAATGGCGTCTTTCGTCGAGAAACGCCGGAAAAAGTGCCGCGTCGTGCCCATCCATGATTGTATTTCGAGGCCGGCTATGGTATGTTTATTCTAGTGTTTGGTTTACAAGTAATTTTTTTCGATTTTTACGCGTTTTTGTAGATTTTTTTCCCCACGTTTGATCGCGTCAAATAAGGGTTTTGACGATAGGTTTTACTTTTGGGGGGAAAAACTATGATAAATGGACTGCATTTTGCAATTTGGAACTATAGATTCTTACTCTTCTGGAAAACCACTTATGTGCGTAGGGAAACTAATGGCACATAAGTTGTTTTTAAACCGGGCCAGAATTTATAGTTCCAAATTGCAAAATGTAGTCCTGATGATTGTATCTCTAGGCCGGCTATGGTATATTTATTCTAGTGTTTAGTTTTTAAATATTTTCTTAAATTTTTACGCGTTTTTGTTGACTCCTTTTTCCACGTTTGATTGCGTCAATTAGGGTTTCTACGCTACGATTGGCTCTTCTTTTTTGGAGGGGGAGGGGGGGGGGGATAAATGATAAATGAGAAATGAACAAACCGGCTTTGGTATGTTTATTCTCATGGTTTGCCCTTTCGTGATTGTTTGAATTTTTACGCGTTTTTGTAATTTTTTTTTTGCTCGTTTGATCGCGTCGAATAGGGTTACTAAGGATTGGTTTTTCTTTTGGGGGGACAACTGTGAAAAATCTGAGAAAATTTGGGTGAACAAAGCTTATAAATAACTGGGAATTTGGCGCCCAACAAGTATTTTTGACGGTCGAAAATTTTAATGTTTTGTTTCGTTAGATCGCGTGATTTTGGGTTCCTAGAGATTGGTGTGGGTTTTTTTTTCTGTGGGAAAAATGACGAGAAATTTTTGGAAATTTGGGTGGAAAAATGCTGAAAAACAAATGGAAATTGAATACTTAATAAGTACCTATGGCTGTGGAAAATTTTAAAGTCTCGTCTTGTTGAACCGCGTGAAATAAGGCCTCTAGTGATTATAGGTATACCGAGAAAACTTGTCATTTTTTTGGGTAGGAAAAGCTGTAGAATATTTTAGGAAACTTGGGTAAACAAAGCTTACAAACGAATTGAAATTCGGCATCCAACAAGCACAAATGACAGTCGAAACTTTTTAAGTCTCGTTTCGTTTGGCCGCGGGGAATAGGGCTTTTGGCGATTGGATGTACCGATCGGGAAAACATTGAATTTAATTTGGTGGGAAAATCTGTGAAAAATCTCAACAAATTTGGGTAGGAATAATCCTATGACTACAGAGAATTTTGCTACTCGAGTTTCATGACGACGGTAGAAAACTTCCTAGTCGGAGAGAAACATTTTCGAAAAAATAGGGCATTTTGGCACTCGACAGTCATGTTAGTCAAAAAATTCGAGTCCTGGCCGTTCAACTTGTCTTAATGCTGAATCTCATCCTCCTTAATCTAAAGACGAACACATGCCGAAAGCCATTTTGAAAAATTCCGGAAAAACAAATAATTTTGAAATTATAACACTCTGAATTTTAGTCAAAGTTTCTTACAAAAGCATTCTCTGAACTTTGGCTTTTTGTTTTGTCTAAGAAAAAAAAAATGCAATCGACGCTTTTAATTTAGCTTCTATAGGTACGAGGGAAAAGCTCTCATGATTTTCCGAAGGGCACAAGATCTCACCTTTCTCGAAGCCGGAAAGAGCGGGAAAGAAGAAATGAGAGCATGTGCGCGAAGCTAAGAATAATCTGCACTCGATGTGGAGGGGTTACAGAGTGGCTAATCTCTTAGTAATGAATAAAAATCGCAATTTCATCTCGTCATTTTCACAACTTTTCAGGGTAATAACGCTCCTCCTCCCCTCCCCTATAGTTCTGCCATTGATGTGCAGAAATAAATTCCAATAGCTGAAACACTAAAAAAGAGATGAAAGAAAGAATATAACACTGATATGAGCAAACGTTGGGAGAATCATGAGGAGCCGCTCAAATATCGCGTAAGACATTTTATTAGCCGACTTTTTAACCCCCTTCCACCTTTTAGAGAATCCGTGCGACACCCTCTCAACCCCCGCCCCCCTTCCCCAATTAGAATTCCCAATGACCAATTCGACACCCCCTCCCCCCTCCCATGTACAGAAAATGACGTTGATAGCTTGAAAATTATCTGGATGAAATCTTTTTATCATAAAATGGACCGCGTTTAGCAGAAAGGAACCAAGTCACATCAGCTATTGCCAAATTTAACTGAACAATTTAATGTTTTACAAGAGAACGTTTGTGCGAATTCCTTTGAAAATTTTAAGGAGTTCGATTCGTACTGTGCAGAAAATTCATTGTAATTTGTACGAAAATCCGCACAACCGTTTTCATGATTGCCCAACGTTTGGCAAAATAAGATGTGGCTTGGTTGCTTTCTGCTGAACGCGGTTCAAATATACTTTTATGTATACATTTTTTTCGAGCGGGGGGCTTTTGTTAGGTAAGGTTAGGATTTGCCTTTCCTCCTCTCTCGTAAAATCCGGTAAGGCAAGCTTAGCCTCCTCCCCCAAGGAGCCCACTGTTATCACTTGAAGGTCTCCATTTTCAGCCGAAAATATTTAAAGGTGTTCTAATTTGCAAAACATTGGGGAACTTTTTCCATTTTTACATGCTATATTCCCCTGAAGTTTGTACCATTATTCAGAGAAATTACTGACGTCTACAATTTTCTATTAGAAATTGATTCATCTTCACGTAAGTAAAGAAACAAGGATTGTCCAAGTTTCGTACCTGGACGCTCAGCCTTCCAATAGGTCACTGTCCATCTCCGGCTCCACCAACGGAAAAATCCGGTTTTACCGGCCGCCAACCGTGAGCATAAATTTTCTCCTACAAAGTTTCCAGTGACGAGGCGCGAATGATCGATTATCTATATTTCCCCATTTGAAACCATGGTGAAGAATCGATTATTAAGGTTCCCCTGTTTATCGATCCTTTTCCATTGGTTTAAATGACAGAGCAATCGATATATCTCAAAGAAAGGTTCCCGCCCCCAAGATCGGAACTTGCATTATGCATTTTAATCTGTTAGAACGCAACACGGGTCTTTCTCTCAGTGTATCAGTCTTGTCTTTACTCATAAATTTTTCGTATAACAGCGTTATGGTCCGGAAAGGAAATTGCTCTTTACGATAAATGGTTCTGAGCATCCAAGTGTTTGCGCTCAACTTTGTGAGCGTTATTGGAAAACCCTCGCAGCTTTCGTGGGACCAAATCTTCAGAACTTCACTTCCGCGAATCGTAAAATGCTTTTACCGCAATATCTCTTTCTTTTTCTTTTTTGCCCCTGGCTTGATGAAGCGTCTGCCACTAGATCTGACGTAACTTTCCTCTCGGTCAACAAATTCAAACCAATGCCCCATTACAGACTATCGACATTCATTGACTTATCTAATTGCTCGTTAATGTTCCAGCATTACAAATCGGACAGATGCTGAAATTGTTATATCGCTCTTCGAGGAAATTAAAATTTTCGCGCCTTATTCGTTCGTGTTCGATGTGGGATATTAATAGTTAATGCTTGCAAACGGCAACATCTTACGTTTTATTTTTGCAAGCCTAAGATTTCAAATTCCTAATCAGGGTTACTACAGTCAGGGAATACTGGGAAATGTCAGGGAATATTGTTAAAGTCGTCATATTTATTTGCTTTCTAGAACGGATTTGATGTTTCGAACAACAAATTTTGTCTTAAAAATATTTCTAATTATGTATATTTAACCACTTGGCATTCCTGCTTTAATTGTCCGGGGATTTCGCCAAAATGTGTCAAGGAAATCAAGGAAATGTCAAGGAAGCTTATTTTCTAAATTCTGCCGTAACCTTGCCCTGCACATAATCTCTCTCGTTTATCAAATGACTCGAAGCGTCTTGAACTTACTGGGTATGTAATTGTCTCCCAGCCTCCCTGATGAAGTTTTATCCAATCCGCACAACTGAAGATGGTGTTAGGCAGGGCCGGATTAAGGGGGTGACCACATGGGCCGCGGCCCATGGCGACAAAATTAGGGGGCGGCAAATTTTGCAATTTTTTTAAATGCAGGTACAAAAAAATCGGATTCAGAATAAAAATTACAAACAAGAAAAAGTGACAAAATCTCTCATTTCCTGAGAGCTCATTAATTTCTAATTTTGTCGTATTTCGGTGATACAAAAGACTGCGCACCTTTAATTAGTTGAGTTAAGAGAGACACCAAACACGTAATTTGGCCTGGAGCGGCGCGGCGCAGAGAGAAATGATGACGTGGACTTGAGATGAAAAGAAGAAGCCCTCGGCAGTAGGCACGTAACACATATTAGCGCCTACGAGACTGCATGAATACTTCACGCATTGCGTCAAACACAGTACGGTCAACAGCGGTCGGCGCGGCGTGAAACGCACAGTGCCTACAAGACTACATGAATACTTCACGCATTGCACCAAACACAGTGTGGTCAGCGCGGCACGGCGGCGCCGGCGGCGGAAGTTAAAATTATTAAACCACATTTATGTTTGTTCTTTCTTAATTTTTTAGTTCATTCCCTACAAATGAAAGACCTTTGCCACACAGAGATAGGTTTACGGAACTGAACTTTCGCGCGAAGTTCCGTGAACTTTTGCTAGTAGTGTTGACAGGGCTTACGCAAAAAATGTGTCCAACACGAGTGAACGCGTCTTATGCACCCTTCTCCCTCCGGCACGTTCAATTGATGGTTTTTATTGATGTTTCAAAATGAATGAGAAGAGGGCGGCAAAGTACAGGCGGCCCATGGGCGGCAAGTAGGTAAATCCGGCCATGGTGTTAGGGGATTTTTCTGGAGTATTTTATTTGGAGTCGTTTTTTGCCGGTCACAACCGACCGTTGTTTTGATCTCTCTCTTTTAGGTTATCTAATCCTCGCGCTGTCACTGTTGTTCCAAAAATTGTTTTGGTTACGATAGGTAATGTGATTAGAATCTTGGTTGATCTAACTGATCATTTAGATGGAGCGTATTTGGGTTTTTTTCTACTCGAAACCCGACTTTCACCACCACCCGATGGTGAAAAATGCTCAGAATTCCAAACAATGCCGTTTTTTGGCTACTAAAGGATCTAAAGTTTCATAGTTTTGGCCACGAGGCCCTTTTTGGGATATTAACAACATGCACCAAAAGCATTCTCCAATCATAGAAAATTATCGTCTAAATTTCGTTTTTTCGTTTTCCCAATTCTTTTTTTTTCTTTCTCGGAGTTGGTCCTTTTCTAAATTGAGAGCTTCCATAGAGCTTTCGTCTAGAACGAACTCCAACGGAAGTTGGTCATCAATTGAACTCAATTAACTTCTGGTTTTGAGCCAGCATAACCTAGCTGGTGTAATTATTGCACACTGGCCGAACTGCCTCTCTTGGCAACAGTGGCAAAAATTCTGAAGATCAGTTTTGTGTCTTACAATTAGCGTCTCTTCTATATCACCGGAAGTTGAGAGCGTGGTTGGTGTCTGTGAATCTATGATATGGTATCCAAACGATGAAGTTCCTCTTTTCTTGAATATGACACAACACAGCTGACATTCCCCTTGACTCTGGTGGCATATTAACTCCCGCTCGTATATGCGACACAGGGGTGAGAAACTTTCTGAAGCGAAAACAGTGATCGGTTGCGTGAAAAATAAGAAGAATCCGAAACATGGGAAGGTTTTGCGAAGAGTGGGTAGGCCTCTTATGCCTGTGGGTGGGGTGCTCTTATTGCCAGCATGAAAAATCGCGGTAGTTTGTTGATTAAGATCAAACCAAGTCATCACTTTGAAAACTATGAGGGAAATGGAGTTTTTTAGACAAGGAAAGCCAATTTGAAAAAAAAAATGAAACGAAATTTCACGTAAATTATTAAAATCCCCCTTAATACAAGGGACTTTTTTTTTTTTTTTTTTTTTTTTTTTTTTTTTTTTTTTTTAAAGGAATTCTTCTTTGCTCTCTTTTAAACTCGGAAAAACCTCGTGTGCCGTTTTAAACGTAATGGCTCTCTTTATTTTTGCAATACTTTTTGCTGTGTTAGTTCCAATCCATGAACATTTTTATCTCGTCAAAAGTTCAGCAAGTAAATGTTGTAGGCAAGAACTACCGCCACGTTGATTTTTAAAACACTGCCAAGGGAGTCGCATGTAAAATTGAAGTTGACCCAACCGCCGGGATCATCGCCGGGATTAAAAACCTCATCGCGCCGGGTTTAGGTCCATTAGGCAACTGAACTAACCTCGGTGAAGCGTCAAGTATCTTGCGAGTTGAAGGCGCTTCACATACGACAAAATCGTGTCTCTCTACGAGGACCTGTCACATTGAAATCTTTATTTCGGTGCCTCAAATTGGGTTACGATGGACTAGGCAAGTAAACTAACTGCGAGGCGAAACGTGGAGTATCAGTAGAATTGAAGGCGTTTCAAGCCGACTTCGTACGTTCATTTCTCCCAACCAATGAAACCTTCACAATAAGCTCATCATCACAGAACATTCGCAAATTATTTTATTCTCGTTATTACTTTTGCCTCCTTAAAAATCCCCAATGCCAGAATTAATTACGTACCAGATAAGCTTTTTACCCATTGCTGAGAATCGCTTATGTTCGCTTTCATAATGAGGTTGCGAAAGCTGCAGCTCTGAGTCCGTGATAAGTTTTCTCAATTGAATTCCCTGCGGATTTGGAACGTACATTATTTTTTAATGGCTTTCAGTGAGTGCCAAAAAATGGCTTTTAATAATCCGTAATTTATATCCGCGTGAGGAAGAATTGCACTCCAATGCTCCACCGAGCGAAGTGAAGAACTTTTTTATGTTTCCCAACTTCTACATGGCTATTTAACCAGCTTCATCTACCAATCCATCGCTGAACTAATTTTTAAAGTTTTTGATTGGCGATTTAGCACTGAGGTCGTGCCGCGCCAGCCGTAATAATGTTGCTAAAGTGACGATTATTTGACTCTGTGTAATTTATTTCGGGCTGATAATAATTTTTTTCCTCTTCTTTTTAAATAAGCACCTGTATTTTCGAAAACAGATGCATTTTTGTTTGACTTGCTACGCAAAGGCCCGGGCGACATTTGCTTTCAGCCGTAAAGAGAGCTGCCCCATAATTGAGGAGCTTGGAGGACATTCTCAGGACAAAGCGTTCAAGTGCAGTTTTTGCTATTTCGATAAATACGTGTTTGAAGTTTCGAAATTACATGGATCCTTAAGGCGGACAGAAAATTCAAACTGACTTTTTGATGCTTATATATTGGATTCTGGGAGCGAATTTTCCACAGAATATGCATTACGACTAGTTTTACATGAAATCATTAAAATCTCAATTTTTTCAAAAACTGATTTAATGCTCCTTGTCCTCCAAGCCCCTCAATTTAGCGTTCAAGTTCTCTCCTCGTCTCCGAGTTGGAGAATGGAAGGAGGAAGGGTTGATGGAGGACCGTCCATACACGCCCCCTAAAACCGGAAGTTCCAGTCATATTTTCCGAAACATCCGACCGATGAAGCCGTCAAACTGGACTCGGGCCGGCAAAACGAAAGCTTCCGGTCTGAAGCGCCGCACAGTGGAGCCAGTCAATCAGAGAGGTCGGACATGAAATTTTCAACTAAAACTACAAATTTTGATGTTTATTTGGTCTCATTTTTAATTTCAAAGACTGCTTCTAGAAGAAAATTTCACGAGAAAACCAACGGAACCACTTTTAGAACCTCAAAGTTTGATATAAACGGAGTTATGAGCGTTTAAAGTTTCCAAATTTTGTCCGACCGCTCCTATTGGCTCGATCCATTGTGCGTCGCGTCAAGGCTCACATAGTCTGGACATGCGGTTCCTCAACCCACCGAGACCGCAAGACTTATAACAATAAGTACACTTTTCGCAAAAACCCGTCAATTTTCTCGACTCCTTTCAAATGATTTTAATCATTCATAAGCCCCCTGAAAAAAAGGGGAGAAGTGTAGGCTCGAAGACAGTCACCTAATATTGTCGAGTTTACATCGGAAATGGTTCAACTTCGAAGTTAAAACGCAGCCTGCTGTGGAATTCGAACTTTTTATTGTTTTGTAGAGTGCAAAAAACGCAGCAAAATGTCGATCAACCTCGAAATGAGGAAAACCAGCAACTCAAGCAGGCTTCAAGTTTTTTTTTTTTTTCTTTTTTCTTCTCATTAATTGCACTCGGCTGCGATTAAAACCCCATTCGAAGTATAATCGAGTATCACCACTCTGTCACCTCCTCCCATCCGTTTTTAAAGCCATATCATGAAGTCTGGAATGACAGCAAAATTTGGGAAGCTATAGTAACATCGGCGGAAAATTTTCCTAACGCTTCATTTCAGCAAATTATTATGGTGTTGCGGCTCTCAAGAATGAAAAAGCTTTTGAAACCCCGTATTTGAAAGGAAAGGTAGTTCGCCGAAGAGGCTAAAAACGCTGTGCTTCTGTTCATGAGAGGCTGCAAAAATTACGCTGAAGATCGCGGAGAGAAATAGGAATACTTCAAGGGAGTAGTGCCTTAATTTGTCAGGGTAGGCAACACCCCCCACGTATTGATAATAGTCACCTATCTAGCATTCCTTGCTCCAGGGCGTGAGGCAGCGCGGCTGCGATTATCGGCCAATGACCTTCTTGTCTCAAAATTAGGTACTCTTTAAAGTACGTTATTCATTCTGGTGAGTAAAAGATGTGTTCAAATTAAACAAAATTGACAGGAACATACTTACCTATATTTAGGAATGCGAGGTAGGAATGTTTTACCTAGTCAGATTCCAGGCACTGAATTTGGTAGATACGTCGAATTGAGCCAAAAAATCCATGAGAGCAGTATTTGAGGACCCTTGGAAATTTAGAAGGGGCCAAAAATATCCGCTGCTAAAGAATCGATCTGTCGCAGGCAAATAGTGAAATCAGGCATATTGGCAAATGCCTAGGCAGATAGTCAAATTTTGACGGTCCACAAAATTTTGTGAATTTATGGCGAAGAGCTCACAATTTTTCGCTATTTGTGGAAAAATAACTCGTCAACCTACGAACTCTTTTTGTCTCTTGCTCTTCAATTGCTTCTCATATTTTTAAATGTTGAAATTCCAAAAATTCTGTATTTTAAGACATGCTGAAAATTTCAAGATCAGTGTTTCTTCAGAAGCTTAAAATTGTTTAAAATACTATTATGTGTGCGAATTTTTGCTGAGAATTTTTTCTTGCAGGAACAATGAATTATTTTGTCTGAAATCAGGAAAAGAATCAGGATTTCAATCTAAGTTAGAATTTTTGACTATTTGCCTGGGCATTTGACAAAATGCCTGATTTTACTATTTGCCTGCGACAGATCCAACCGCTTTTCAACGCTTCGACTAGGTTTTTAAGACTCGCCGTGTCCCCCCTCCCTTCCCCCTACCTCCATTCATTTTGAGTTATTGTAAAATGCGTTTTAGAAGTACTTGGCCGTTTAAATCATCGTTACTGATCGGTATCTGTTGTTTTTCTTAATCAAACTTCGTGCTATTTTTTCAAACAAGTTTAAAGTTTTTTGCGTCCCTACCACACATCCTTATTTTCAACGCCATGAAGCATGTTCCTGGTGAGCTACCAGCAAGAAAGAGGCTTACTCGACGTCTTTGAACAAAATGTAGAGGTTTTGAATGCAAACCCTCTACTAATTGACTTTTCATTGACTGTTTCATTTTCAAAATGAATTTTTCAGATATTATGAGTGTTTTATTTCCTCTCATATATCTTATTTTTATGTCAACTTATATTCGTGTAAATCTATTACTTATGTGTTGATCAAACTTCATGTTACATTTCTCTTCTTCTTTCATTTACAGAGGGACAGAAAGGAGAAGAAATTGTACACAGACGATTGGGCCTTAGGCGACGATGACATTGAAGGAAGAAGATCTTTTAGTATTCAAGAGAAGTTAGAAACAGATCGATACTCACAAAATTTCGTCAAAGAAATGCAAGGCGCAGGTGATTTGGAATTCAGATTTTATATAGTTTGTACTTACATGCTTTTAATTATTAAATGAGGGCCCTCAGTCAGGACAGTGATGTGAATATGTGCACAGTGGCGTGATCAAATGTATCTAGCTCTTGATGTGCTTTTCATTCTAGACTAGGAAGCCCCCTGGCTGCCTTGCGGCCCAATCCTCTGAACCGCTTCGTGCCTCAGATGTTATGCCTTAAACGCTCTACTTGTATGATTTCATATTGAAGAGTGAGATCTGTGACAAACTATCCACCATTGATTTTAGATCGGTGAATTATGTTCAGCCTGTCCTATGAATTTCTATGAGCTGTTTGCAAAAATTGGATTGCTGCAAATTTTGAAGGCATGAAATTATCATTTTTTATTTCAAATAGCAACACATTGGCGCACTTCTTGAGACCCGAGTACTTTCCTCTCAGCTAAATCAATGCTATTCGCAGGGAGTCAAGTAAATTAACATTTTAATCTGCTTTTCAACTCTTTAGGAACTTAATCTTAAGATTGCTGAAGCTAGCCAATGTCATATTGCACATTCATCAATTCTTTTATATTTTTTACTTGCCGAAGGGGTCAAAACCATTTCTCCGTGGCTCGCTAAATTAACTGCTTCTTATAATGTACAGTTGTTGTCATAATTTACAATTCTCTCTACGGATATAATACCTGTCTCATTTCACTTAACAAGATCACTTTATTCACATTTCCTGTACCTTAATCTTCATTCCATAAATTTATGATTTCAGACTTCAATTTAGCTTATTTGCAAAGACATGGGTTCAACACTCCTCTTTTATTTAAAGAGAAGGCTGGTTTGCATCTGCAAGTTCCAAGTTCTACATTCACTGTCAAAGATGTTCGTACTTGTGTCGGTAAGTTCTACTGAAAGTTCCATTTTAAAGTTCCTAATGGAGTTAAAGGGGGAGAATCCTTTTTAAGAGGCACACAGTTTATTGAATTTAATTTCATAAAAAAGGTAGAGGTAACTACAAACGACTCAACACTGTGCTAAATCACTCTATAAACACTGCAAGATGCACTTTTCTAGTCAATAGAACCACACAGGAGCCTGCTCAAGGTACCTGCTTTGGGAATTAGTGCTGAGATATGTCCTAATTGAATTACGTTTTTGGGTAACTTCCAGATTTTTTTCATTAGTAAAATATTTCGATGGCAGACAAAAGACATTTCCCAGCTCCTATTGCTCATTTATGCATTTAACTCCAAACCATCAAAAATCGAGACTGTAGTTTCATCTTCGATATGTTGGTATCAAAAAATTAATTTAATTTTCAGAACATGCTTGCTGGCTTTCAATGAAAATAAGTCTTTTGATCAGATTGAGCATCTCCCTCTCCTAGTTGGAAATCACCTAGATTTGTAGTTGTATCATGGGCGAGTTTTAATTTTCACCCATTTTAATTTTTTAGGATCGAGGAGAACACTAGATGTCATGGATGTAAACACCCAGAAAAATTGTGAAATGACCATGAAGGAGTGGCAACGTTATTATGACGACCCGGTTAAAGATAAATTATTAAATGTGATCTCGTTAGAATTTAGTCATACAAAACTAGAAAATTATGTTAAAAGCCCAGCTATTGTAAGTATCGTCTTATTTCATTGGATTCTTATCATTATTTCCCTGAACTTTTCTCAGTTTTCTCTGAATTTTCATAGGGACATATTTTTTAATACATTATTACATACATATATTTTTATTACATTTTTTAAATCAATTTTTGTTGATTCAGTACGTAAATTAAATGATTCAGTTTGGATTTAAAATAGAGACTCTCGGGTTAAATGTTTGCAAGTTTAATCTTAAGTAAGAAGGAAATAAATGTATCCAAATGCTCTACATATTTTAAGAAATATTTTGTCTTTTCCCGGACTAAAGCGCAGGATTACATTTGATTATTGCAAAATTTTCACTCAAAAATTGTAATTTTACAAGGAAACTGTGAGGCATTTCCAATTGAAAATTTTGCTAATATGCCCTCTAATTACATGCAAAAAGCAGCAAACTTGTCGCATTATCATATTATTGGGAAAAATAAGTTAGTAATTTTGCAACCCTGGAACTGGAATTGTGTTTCCTCCTCTGGGAAACGCCGATTTATCCTTTGTAGAACTCGTTTCAGTTCCCTTTCATAATGATACTGTCCACTGCTCTGAATCCAATCTTGCCTCATCTCGCAGCAAAAATCATCCGTCCACCACCAACAATGAATCGTCCAAATTTTTTATAAAACGAATTTTTCTTTAACTAAGTAACATTTATCATTTGCTAATCTTTTTTTAATTTGATATTGCAGGTGAGGCAAATAGATTGGGTCGATTGTGTTTGGCCTCGACACTTAAAGGAAGCACAAACTGAATCTACAAATGTGCTCGAAGACATGATGTACCCCAAAGTACAGAAGTATTGTTTAATGTCCGTCAAAGGTTGCTATACTGATTTCCACATTGACTTCGGAGGAACGAGTGTTTGGTACCACATTCTTCGAGGGAGGAAGGTAATAAAGCTGATTGATTCACTCCATGGCCAAATTATCCAATCATGAATCCTTTTGCACACATTTTAAAATCCTGTATTTCATCTTCCACAGTGGCGTGTGGTGAAATTGTATTTCTCTTTCAAAGGGACCCAAGATTTCATTGGACACCACTGATCATCCACCATGAGAATATCACTGATGTGTCAAAATCTCAAGTTCCTTGAATTAAAATTAGTTAACACTTTTTTAGTGGTCTTTCATGTAAGTAATTGTGACCAACTTAGTGAGAGTATGGCAAATGCAGAATCACAAGCCATATCTTGAAAAGCAAGGAATATTTTGAAAGCCTCATTTATCAAAAATATCAAGCTTTAGTTGCTTTAGTTACATGTAGACATTTTCCCAAATTGTTTGTCATATTGCAGGATTTTTGATTGAGTTTCAGTCTTTTTTTTTTTTTTTTTTTTTTTTTTTTTTTTTTGAAAAATCTTCAAAATAAGAAACTCAAGATAATTTTTCAGGATCACTCAATTTTAAAGAAATGAATATTCTGCACTGCTATGTTCTGAATGAGTATTATTATAACTTTTCCTGACACTCAGGTCTAGACTTTAAATTGAATTGCGTTGTGCTAGAACTCGTTTTGGAAATGAGATAACTCTGAAACTAGTCTTAACACCACTTTCAGGGTTGCATAAGTATCATCAACCCAAAAAACTAAAGATAGAAGAAATAATTTCTGTGGTCTTCACACAATGCGATTCAATTAATGTTTGGTTTGGTTTCATGAGTGGCGGTAGCCACATGTAAATTTAACATTGTTTGAAAGGATATAGTTAAAAAGCTTTCTTTTGACATCCCATCTTTATCAAACTTCTTCTGGTGTTACAAATTAAACTCTCTCTCTCTTTTTTTTTTTTTGATTACTTGGCTACTCTCCAGATCACTTCAATTTTTCTACAACTTTTCTCTACAGATCATTCGTTTCAAAACTTGTTTTTTGTCCAATAGGTTTTTTGGTTGATACCTCCAACAGAGCACAATATCCAACTTTACGAACAGTGGGTTTTGTCAGGTAAACAAGGAGATATCTTCTTTGGTGACACCGTTGAAAAGTGTGGTAGAGTTACTCTGATAGAAGGATGCACCTTTTTCATTCCTACTGGTTGGATTCACGCAGTTTACACGCCCAAAGATTCACTAGTGTTTGGAGGAAATTTCCTGCATTCTTATGCAATTGAAAAACAGTTGCGAATTGCCCAAGTTGAAGATTCAACTCGAGTAAGTCTTACCAATTTATAAATCGATCATTTTCCTTTAATATGTAAACTGCCTTGGTTTGCCTTATATCCGCAGCAAGTTGAGAGGCACAAGAAACTTGCTAGTATGATGCAATTATCGCTCAGAGGCAGAGGTAGGGTCCCCTCTTGGGCGTAGATGTAATGTTAGGTTCAGATAAGTATGCGATGATAGAGGGCTCTTTCTACTGAGCGAAAATTATTTAAGAATGGCAATTGTAAAACTATGACTATTGTATTTTAATGTTAGTGAGTTAAACTTTCTCTAATCACTCTGTAGGTAGGTTGGTTTACTTTGTTCAAAACTCCTACAAAAAGGCCTCTTTTATTTTTCTTAATTTTCCAAGAATTTTAAGTTACTGGGGTGGATCAAATTATAAGAGACTCAAAGCAAATGGTGGTTTTCCCCTCCATTTTCTGATAATTTCACCTTTACAGCTGAATGTATGTGGTGATCATCCATTCTTATTGTTTCTTTTTTGCAGTCTACTTTATTCTCCCTGGAATAATTTGCAAATTGGTACATTATCCGCTGATCATAGTTTAATGAGCATTCTTTATATCATCATCAACTCATACTCTCTTTTGTGGAGCTATCATCCTTTTAGTATTTTAAAAAAGTTTTGTAGTAATGAACAACGCATTTAAGTAAGTGACTGAAAAAATTTTTGCTTCTGCCACGATCCATGTGTGGTCAATATTTAATCTTTAGGTAACCGCAAAAGACTGTTTTCGGGGAGACTCAAGTTCGCAATGATGTAGAACAAATCAAAGTAATTCTTATTTTTAAATGTTTTCAGGTTCCTCAGAAATTTCGTTACCCTTTCTTCACAGAAATGCTATGGTATGTGCTGGAGCGGTATGTTAGCTGTTTGTTGGGAGTTTCACATCTGGCTGAAAAGGACTCAGCCGTACAGCCCTCTCCGCGGTCATCAGAACACACTCATTTAACGCATCAAGTAATCATGTTTTATATTTGTAGTCAAAATTTGTTAGGATTCAGTTTAACAATTGAATTTCCAAGCCAACTCATAATGGGTTAAAGCTTTCATTTTTACAGATTCAGTAGTAAAAGGTAGGGAATCTCTACCAATTCCACCAGTTCGTATCCTAACAATTTTTTTTTTAAAAATTTACTTTTCTCATTAATAAATAACTTTTTAAAGTAAAATTTGCACCCACTCAATGGCTCTAAGATGAAAAGAGGTTCGCGGTAGAATATTCAGTTATCATGATTTTTTTTAGACCTGTGAACAGGAGGTGTAGAGGTTCTTGGTAGAAAATACAGCCATCATGATTTTTTTTTAGATCTGTGAACATGAGGTGTAATTCCGAGACTCTCAATAGTTTGTGAAAATTTTCGAAGGAGGCTAGAGACTGCTATTATTTTTTCTTATCCTCACTCAACTCAAATTTGTATGAGCCATGTCAAAATAATTAGCAATCATAAAAAGTCAACTTTCCACTTACTTACTTTTAGACGTTTGATGTACTTCATAAAAGAACATCGAGGGTACATCATCTTTATGTCTTTCATGTGCGAGAAAATCCACAATTATCTCAAACAATCTCTAAATAGGTCCCCCTTTGTGATGGATTTGTCTTATAGGGCAGGGTGGTCCGACTATTTGTATAGCCGGAAGATCGAAAATAATCACATGCCTGATTTGCAAAACTAATCTTAGAATCTAGTTTCAAATACACATGAATAAAATAAAATCTGTATTTATAAAAAAATTCATCCTAATAGTATTTCTTTGTCACTAAGATAGTTGATAATAACCCTTCTGTTTTTTATTCTTTTCAGGAGCTGCACGGACTAAAGTCAATTGTTACGTACCTCCATTGTTTACCTGCCAACAAGAAGAATGTCCCTGAATTAATAAAGGATCCAGTTGCTCTAATTAAGGACGTAAGAACTCTAGTAGAGCAGCACAGGCATGATAGTTCAGAATCAGCCGTTACTGGAAAGCCTGTTCTCAAATCCCAGTTTGAGAAAGTAAGTCGCTTAGCTCTTTGGCATTCCAAAATCGTACTACATGACCATGCAACGGGAGCAGCGCAGTTGGGTGCTCTTCAAGACCCAGATGCCATTGAAATGAATCCTCTTGTTGACTTATCCGAATCTAACTTATATTTGTTGTTCTCTAATACTATTTTAGAGCAAATTTTTATCGGTATCAATTACATTCAAAATTAACGCAAGTAGAAATTTTTCAACAGCAACAATTTCAAATTATTACATTCAGGAGAACTAAAGAATGTGGTAGTACCTCAACTAAGTGCATTATAGTTTTCAGTTGTGGTGGTATCAAGGAATTGTTTATTTTGGGTTAGATGAAGTTAAGTACTTGGTTCTCAACGTGTAAAGCGCACAAATTAATAAATGTCTCTATCCCGCAGGATTCCATTCGTCGAGCACCATTAAGCAAAACTTATCAATTTTCCCCGGGGCCTGACCGGGGTCACGGGCATCCGAATGGGAAATCCAAAATACCTCGGGGCAGTGGCAATGGACCAAGAAGACGGAGAACAAGGTGTAAAAAGTGTCAGGCTTGCAAACAGGCAGACTGCGGTGAATGTATATTTTGTCAAGATATGGTCAAATTCGGCGGGCCAGGACGTGCAAAACAAACATGTGTCATGAGACAGTGTTTACAAGTGAGTTACTCACACAGATTAGTCCCCTGTTTAATATTTCTCAAGAATTTAGATTTGTATAATTTCGTCAAAATCTTCCTTTAATTTCCCAAAGAAGTTTGAGAGACAAAGAGATAGGCTTGGAACTGACTGTCATCCCCAGAAGATTTATGAGAATATGTTCAAGTGTATTTACTGAAGAAAATACATTATTTTTTGTTTTGAATTTTGACAACTGTCTGCTAGGACATAAATTCTTGACATTTTTATCAATCATAATAAATTTCATTCTTTTATTGTGTGTAATGTGGTAATCACTAGACATACAGGGCTTATGCGCTAGTTGAAAGGAAGGGGAAGAAGAAGTAGAAGAAAAAGAAGAAGTTTGAAAGATTCAACAGTAGCAAAAATACTTTTTAAAATATTCCCACTTTCTCCAGGGACGCTCACTACTTAAGTATGTGATTAAAATGCGAAATGCACTGACAGAATCCAAACTTTATTTTTTAGTCCTGCATAATTTCCCTTGTCTGCAGAAAAGATAGGAACCTCTAGCTGAATGCCATGTGTAAAGTCTCGATTTACTGTTCTGCTAGAACAAAATTATCAACACAACCCAGTTCATATCGCTCTATTCAGAAAATGATGTCACCTTTTCATTAAAACCATATTCCAATTGAGCCAATGTTATTCTTTCAGCCAATGTTGCCTATCACAGCTGCGTGTGTTTCCTGTAGTTTGGACGGCTGGGGTCAACAGTTAGTCATACCTATTCAGAAAACAAACAAAGAAACGCCAAGTTCCTTAATGGAGTGCAGTGTATGTTACGAAATCATCCACCCAGACTGTGCGGCTAAAGTTGTAAGTGAAGTTGCTTTTGCCTTGAATTCACTCTCATATCTGAAATTTTTATTGATTCTGAGCGAAATAATTTTATGAACTTTTCATCCTCCACTCAATTTAATGCTCTGCTTTGAATTTGTCGTTTTAAATTATATAGAAGGGGAAAAGAAGAGTTTTTCTAAATTCTTAAATATTGCTCATCAAGTCCTCTGTGCTTTCGTAATATTCTACTTTTTGCTTTGCCTTCTCATGATTCATCAACGAAGAAAGCTTTCACAATCGGATTATTAATTCTTTTTGTTGCCTTTAAAGAAGAAGAAAATGAAAAAATTCCCTTTCTCTCTCTTAACTGTGACTCTTTTCATACTTAACCTTAACATAGAACAGAAAAAAAATTATTCTAATTTGTCACTGTACGGATTATTCGAGCTTTTTTTCCAAAATTAAGATACTGTAATAATATTGAGAAAGCTAATTTTCAATTGCAGCTACAGTTATCTTTTGCGAAATGCGCATCATTTTGTTTATCTGATCTATTTTCTATTCATTAATTTTATTACAGTGTGCTGATTCTGAAGGTATTGTCAATGAAGATTTACCAAATAGTTGGGAGTGTCCAAAATGTTGTAAGGATGGGAAGAATGTTGAATACAAGGTATTTATTATTCCTGTTTTATTATTATTTTTTTGAATACATTATTTTAATTTAATTTTTCAAGCATCTACATTTTCTGGAAATCAGAAGTCTTTTAATAAGCTTACTTTTGTTGGTGAGAGCTGGTAATTTTATTATTTAACAACTCTTATGCCACTTATTAAGATTTAAGATGATGAATCCTGTAGCTCTGACAACTCAGTAAGAATTTGACATCTGTAATTTTTTCCTAATGTACTGTTTCTGCCGAGAATCACTATGCGCTATACAAAGATGTAGATAACTTTGTAGGATCACGATAGCTCTTCGAAGTTAAAATGCATGATTTCAGGGGGCAGCACATTAAGATTGTCGAAATTCTCAATGAAAAATACACTTTTTGCATGCTCAATACACTGTTTGCTCTGATAATGTAATTTTCATGAAGTACACACATTGCTCATGGCCATAAGATTAGGTAATAAAAAGAGACTACTGGAACGGTCCATAAACATTTATATTACATGTACCAACAGGAATACGTTGTTTCTAGACGTCACTTCAAACTTTAAAAGCGGAATTCTTGGGATGCTCTATGTCTCAAAAATGTAAAAGGAAAATGTGTGTAAATTTATTTTGGTGTTATCTATCTGAAAGTACTTTAAAATGATGGATGCCAGAGCTCTATTGTAATCAGTATACCTTTAAATCCCCACCTGTACCTATTAATCTATCAGTAATGTTATCTATCCATACCTATAAATCTACCCACAAATTAAATTTTCACCTTTCCTGATTATGGCATAACCCTCAAGACTGTATGTTGCAAACTCATCCTAATTCCGCCTGACTCATCATTCATTTTTGTTTTTCATTTCAGCCGAGACATTTTCGAGCGCGACAAAAGTCAACTGATATGCGGAAAATGCATAGTGATGGCAGCCCTATAATGAAAAGAGAGAGAATGGAGGTAATGTTCTGTTCAAAAAGTTATTTTTGTCCCTTCTCCACATACACTCACAATAATTGTGCATAAACCTTTTGAAGGGAAGGAAGGTTTCACTTTAAATGATGTCTCTGTTACCTCAAAGTCAAAGTAAAACAAAGGAAACATCAATTAAAATGAATTCAATGCGTATGAAAAGAATTCCCAATTTCTGCTTGAAAGCTTTTTCAGGAAAAATTTGCTGAGTAGACATTTGAGAATGTTGAAAATCTGCAAGAGAGCTCAGGAAAATTGATATGAATGGCGACTATCAGTGTAACATCCCTGCAATGTTAAACTGAAGTGCATACATATTATCATTCTAGAGTTGTTGCACAGATTTTTAACATCCTGAGATGTTAATTCAGTAATTTTTTCCCCCTTGATAGCCCACTTTTCTTTTAGAATGAACAGTCCAACAGCTAATTATTTCGGTCAAGTATTTAAACCAACAAATTTATCGTTGTGATGAAAATTAGGTGGCTGATAGTACTTAAAGATAGCCAAATAAATCATGATAACCAAAGAACTATGTATCTTTAACTCTCAAATTGAGATTGCAGCTCTGGCATTTTATGTATGAATTAGCTATGTGTAATTCTAAATGAGTATTTTGAGTTAAAATTGAACACCATATCCGTACTCATTTTTAGTAGAAAGGAACGGAAACTCAAATGGTTAATGTTTATTGAAATTAAGTATGTACCTATACAGGGTGTGCCAAAAGTCCGTCCCACCCCTGCTAACTTTTGAACGAATTGAGCTAGGGTAATGAAACTTTGGGAATGTTCCTATCTCAAAGGGGACCATCTTTTGGGGGGGTCAAAATTTTGGTCCCCCCTCAGGGGGGGCGCGGGGGGCCCCCAACTTTTTTTTTTCAAATGGCAACCCCTATCTTGTGATACCTCATTTGAAAGAGCATAAAAAACTAAGAATTTTGGAGCAAACCGCAGATCAATATCTTAATTTTTGACCGAGTTATGATAGGTCAAAGGTCAAATTTGACCTATTTTCAAAAAATCATAACTCCGGTTCAAATTATCGTAAAGAAAAAAATAAAACGGGAAAATTTACCAAATTGTGTCCGCTTTTGAGTAAAAATTTCAGAAATCACTTCGATTTAATTTTAAGGGGGGGCTCGGACCCCCAAATACGTCAATTCAAAGGTCATTCAATTTTCCCGCGAAATAAGCCAATTTACCCTAGATTTGCCTCCACATTATCTCAGTAAGGCCAAAATTAGTTCAACATTACGTTGGCAAGTCCCCAAATTTCGGGAAAGGTTAAAAATATCGAAATTTAAGGTGATTAAATTTGACCGTTTAAATTTCGTTTTTTTTAACTTTTCCCGAAATTTTGGGACTTGCCAACGTAATGTTGAACTGATTTTGGCCTTACTGAGATAATGTGGAGGCAAATCTAGGGTAAATTGGCTTATTTCGCGGGAAAATTGAATGACCTTTGAATTGACGTATTTGGGGGTCCGAGCCCCCCCTTAAAATTAAATCGAAGTGATTTCTGAAATTTTTACTTAAAAGCGGACACAATTTGGTAAATTTTCCCGTTTTATTTTTTTCTTTACGATAATTTGAACCGGAGTTATGATTTTTTGAAAATAGGTCAAATTTGACCTTTGACCTATCATAACTCGGTCAAAAATTAAGATATTGATCTGCGGTTTGCGCCAAAATTCTTAGTTTTTTATGCTCTTTCAAATGAGGTATCACAAGATAGGGGTTGCCATTTGAAAAAAAAAAGTTGGGGGCCCCCCGCGCCCCCCCTGAGGGGGGACCAAAATTTTGACCCCCCCAAAAGATGGTCCCCTTTGAGATAGGAACATTCCCAAAGTTTCATTACCCTAGCTCAATTCGTTCAAAAGTTAGCAGGGGTGGGACGGACTTTTGGTACACCCTGTATGTGATAGTAAATAACCATAATTATCCAAACAGGAAGAGAAATTATTCAAGGTTTTTTTAGGGATCCTACGAATTTGAACCAAAATCATTAAAATGAATTCATGAAATGTATAAAATTCTCATCAATTTCAGAACACAGTCAGGCAATAAGATTGCAGGTATTATCAAAAGATGCATAAAAATTAAAGTGGTACCCCAATCTTTTTACATATCTGACTATTCAAAATTAACCTCTGAATGAACGCACTAAACCTAACCAAAAAATATTCAAGGCATTGTAGCAACAAATATTTTCCTCTCACTTTGGATAGTTAACCAAGCAGCTTTGGTCAACTATGCTGGGAGTATAAATTTTTTCAAGTTTATCAGGAGATCAGAATATCTTATAATGTCCGCCGTGGTTTAATTTCAGGATCATTCCGGTGGTGAAGATTCTGATTCGTCAGATAGTGACCGTACTTACCAAGATCATCCTGCAGCCAAGAGGATTAAATCTGAATCTCCCGAGGACCTTCAGAACTCAAGTGGAATGGTAAGCATACCTAAACATAGTATGACTCCAGTATTTCCATAATTTCCTCATTTTCCAATTCCCTGTATTTCCATAATTTTTTTTTGCTTTTCCCTGACTCCAAAATTTCTGAATTCCCTAAACCTTAATGAAACTGGATTTAGATTTTTTTTCTTTTTAACTATACCAACTTTGACTTAACTTTTCACAAGATTTTCACTTCTTCTAGTGATTTGAATCACAAAAAAGGCATCTGAAGTTGCTCATGCTCTCTTGAACGGCACTAGTTGAAGTTACTGAACCAATGAGCCACTTGCAAAATTCCAGGACTTTTTCTTTGATATCCCTGACTTTTCCAGGTTTTCCAGACCGCTTGAAACCCTGAATTCATTCAGCAAATGAAAGTAAACACCCCATTCTACTCATCATCTTAGAATTAAAGCTGTAATAAGACAACAGTCAAAATAATATTACGGCGCATGATATTTTAATATTAGGTGTAGGTACCATTTTTGTGCTCAATCGAAGCAGCTAAACAAACAAGCCTTTTTTATTTTTTCTGCATTTTACCAAAATTGAACACAAAAAAGTCACATGTTTGATAGATTATCAGCAATTAAATCACAAAACATCAAATCTAATTCTCTCTGTTTTGTATTTTTTTACTGCTTTGGTTGTTTCTTTCTTTGAAATACATCATTCATGTGCATTTGTGCTTTTTGCAGAAATGGTTAAATGGCGATTCAGTTCGAAGTCGGAATTCAGATGAAACAACATCCAACAATAGTGGAGCTAACATAACTGCCTCATCCTCATCATCATCAACTACGTGTGAACCGAGGAAATTAGCTTTACGAACCCAGTTAGCTTATCAGCTAAACGCAAACAGCAATAAGCCTTTACGACGGCCATTGTATGTTGTGCGACCATCACCAGCACCGTCAACCCCTACCATAAAGCAAGAGCCGGGCGTGAATAGTGGCAATGCAAATATGAATAGGACATGCTTACTCGCAATTTTCAAGTATTTGTCCCCGACAGATTTATCCATCTGTGCTCAAGTTTGTCGGACTTGGTCCCAGATTAGTGTGGATCCTGTTTTGTGGAAAACAATGAACTTGCAAAGTAAAAAACTCACTAGTTCCTGTTTGACAGGTATCGTGCGGCGACAACCTGAAACTTTGAACTTAGATTGGACGAATGTGGTCAAGAGACAATTGACATGGCTTATTACGCGGCTCCCACAAATGAGGCACTTGTCTTTGCAAGGTTGCCCCGTTGTAAGCGTAACAGCTCTCAGGACGTGTCAGTGCCCACCTTTACAGTCTCTAGACTTAAGTTTTGTTACTGGTATGAATGATGCTGCCTTAAGAGAAATCCTTTCATCTCCCTCTGATTCAAGACCGGGATTAATTGATACCAAATCTAGACTTAGGAACCTAAAAGTATTAAAATTAGCCGGTTGCAATGTTACTGACGTTGCAATACTTTACATTGTGCAAAATATTTGTAATCTTAGTGTTCTTGATCTCTCTCAATGTAACCGATTGACTGATGCTGGTATTTCACAACTTTCATCTCAGCAATCGCTTACTCTTAAAAGTCTCCAAACATTAAATTTAGCTGGTTGTAAGTTAATCACAGATCAATCTCTAGATCATTTGGTAAGGTGCGTGAATCTCTCAAGACTTGATTTGCGACACGCCCCTTTAATTACTTACTCAGCTGTACAGAAGTTCATTTCTCACTCGAAACAAAAATTAAGTATTTTTGATAGTAAACTAATCAAACTAAGTAAATAAAAGTTATTGTCTTTGTATCATCTTTTTTATCATTGTTTTTTGTACGTGTGGAATAATTTTTGTATTGAAACATGGTTGATAATGCAACCAAATCAGTTGTTATATTTTCTCGCTTAAATTTTTTCGAATCATTGTGGAGAGTAACTTAATGTGGAGTGACTTTATGAAATTTATATAGGAAACAAAATTGCTCCTATGAACAAAAGTGTGTATTTTTTGTCTTTATCTGATTTTATCAAAAGATTTATAATAACTACCTAAATTCCTGAACTTAGGTACAAATAAAAAACAGAATCTTTTAATTAAAAGAAATCTTTTTCTTTCTCTTTTTTTTGTTCCTGGATGAGATCGGTTTGAGCATATCAATTGATTGATGGTTGATACGGCGCTGAATTTGATGAAAATATAATGGATGAAGAAGCACTACGGCCACTCTTTATTTGAGATAGTTAGTATCAATGTGCTATTTAATGTTGGTAATAAAAAAAATACTTTTTGCACTACTAAGACATTTTATTACGTGAATGGATCAATAAAAACATCATTTTTAATGATAAAACAACAATCTTTGAAACTATTTATTAATAAAATGCTAGAAACAAATGTATACTAAAAGAGGCTCCCTAGATCATTTCTGGGGTCCATTTGATGGAAGGAGCCTGAAATTTCATCCATGTATGTTATACAAAAACTGTGAATCATAACGACTCCGTTTTACCCTTGTCTTATTTGCACCAAACTTATTAGGAGTTTTCACATGAAATTTTTAGAAATAATTCACTGCTCCATTATTAGCTTTCTTAAGAAGCGAAATTTGTTTTTTATGATGAAGTTATTGAGCTCATTGATGTTTGGAACAGATGAAGAAGATTATTGCAGCATATTTTTGGAAAAAGTTTAAGTAGAAGCAATTTTTGGACAAATTTTAAGTAGAAGCAATTTTTGTGATGAGAAAGGTATAAAATAGGGTTTTTTAAAATATCACAACAGTGAGTATTGCACAATCAATGTGACCTAAGTTACGAACTGTATTTTCTTACAAATCTCTTAAAGCACTCGGAAAATTAAAGTTAAAAACAATTAAAATGGAATATTGAAGGGATAGTTCTCGTCTTTTTCAACCCCAGGGAAAAATAGGAAGTCGAAAATTCGCCCAGAGGATCCTTTATCCAGGGCGCGAAGGGTGTCTACTTCTTGGTCTGAAAGTTCGAAGTCAAATACCTGAGGAGAAAAAAAAAACGATGAAGTAAAACTACACTATCTGGATCAACTGGTTTTAAAGTTGCCATACTTGATAGTTCATTTTGTTTTATTCAGCAGAGAGTAAATTGACTGTATGACATTATATTGCTTGACCAATATTATTTCACTTTTTTAGCCATTTTTAGATTTTTTGGTGAAGAGCTGCTTTCCTTTTGAGAATCTTTGTTGCGGAGATTTCAGTGTGAGCAAAGACAGGCGTAATTATTTGCCCACACCAAACTCTCCTTAACTCAGATTTTTAAATGTAAAGCAGCGCTTTACCAAAAAATCTTAAAATGGCTAAAAAAAAGTGATGAAGTATTGATCCATTTGTTCTGGAAGAAAATAAATTTTGTCAAAATTGCCAAGGCAAAACTGGTTATATTCATATCTATCGAGCAAAAGTATTTCGGCCCAGGCATAACTTGTTTTTTTGCCGAAATCAAACCTTCTATTTTAGGCAAAGGAAATAATGAACAGAATTTTTGAGGCATTCAGGTTTTCGTTGAATTTCAAAAGATCTTCGGTTACCTGTAAGTTCTGTTCTATCCGTTGGGGATTGGAACTCTTTGGGATTACGGCAAAACCTTCTTGCAATAAAAACCGTAGTAAAACTTGAGAAGGAGTCTTTTTGTGAGTTGCAGCAATTTTCTGGACAACAGGCTCTTCCAGTGGATTTAAATTCTGCAACCTGTAAACGGAGCGGATTTTTTAAATTATCTTAAAATAAAAAAAAAAAAGATGGAAACAATCTGGTATGTAAGTGACAAATGACAAAAAATGCAGATTCTTCTTTCTTTCAGGAGAAATGACAGATCGGAAGGGAAACTTTAAGAAAAGCTTTGAGGAGGGATTTGACACAGATATTGGTTTATTTGCTTCTCATCGCTTTGTTTTTAATCGTTAAACTTGATAATAGGTCATGATATTTTTACTTTACATATTAAAACTTGATCCTTTAGAACTCAGTTCTTTCCTGATCATAAATGCAAAATTAGGATGCCATTTTGCCTAAAAAACAAGAAAAATCTTAGAAACAAATTTTTTTTTCACAAAAATTGTTAAAAGTGTTTTCAAGTCTACCAGAAGGCGATCACTAAACCTGACCCCTTCCCCTCAGATGACGTCCTTACTTAGAATGAATCATGGTATATGTAAAAGTAATAAAAAACAAAAAGTAAACACTGAAAAGCTACATACTCTGTTTCACCGTTTGACACAGCTTTGAAGAAAGTTTTACTTCCGGGTGATCCAAGAGGGGCATACCCGCAAATAGTTATGCCGTGCTGTGAGCAAAACTTGGCCAGTTCTTTTTGTTGTAAATAAACATGAAGTTCTACTTGCAAATTGGCTGGTTTAATCCTTGCGTTTTCCACTATGTTTGCAATTTGCTTCGAGTTGAAATTTGACAAGCCAATACTTTTCGCCCGACCAGCATCAACTTGTGCCTCCATTGCCTGGGGGTTAGAAATTATCAGATTTTATCAACTAGAAATTCTATTGATGGTGATTAAGTCAGGCTTAGTTCACCAATTACCATATGTATCTGATATTGGGTGAAAAAAAAGAAAAGAGAAAGCTACATATATTACTTTATCTGGATGAGGATAAAAAAAGCATCAATGTAAACTTTTAGAACAATTTCTACTGTTCTACTTAAAAAAAAAAAAAACTGTCCAAAATTAAACGAAAATCATACCATTACATCAGTAATTTAAAAGAGTGATGGAAACGAGAAATGAAACGATAAGAAATTCACAGAAAATTTCTACACAGAGAGGAAGAGGGAAGAAAGCCACCCTGTGCAGAAATAAATTTCACAGAGGTATCTATTAATTCTTATTGTGTTCAAATCGTTACAAGTAGGTACTTGGCTCAGACAAATATCAGCCTGTGGAATAAGTGTAAAAAATTGCTGCAGTTTCACAGCATCTACTAACATTACCCATGAAAAGTTCAAAATTTAACGCTTTTTCTAGAACTCAATAATAACTCAGACCTCTTGGCTGCCAACAGCTAATTGCCACGGTTGCCATGCATGATTTGGATTCGATATGGAGAATTTTCTGCCACTCAGGTCTATGCAGACTAGAAAAAAAATGCAGAAGCGTTGACGGTAGATGTTAGATTGTCAGAGATAGGGAAGAATGAAAGCAAAGATAAATACAAGCATGCTTCCACTTTTGTTACAAAACTTTCACTCAACTCAAAGAGCAGCAAGTCTAAACAACGAGAAAATAAAAAAGCATACAAGAAGCTTAAAAAGCGCAGGTAAAATGAATGAAGCACAAAGTTTCATGCAATAATTATTAGTTGCATAAACTCTCCTATAATTCAGGACATATTAAATTAAAATCTTTGCTTAAAATGCAATAGTAATTTGAGGGAACTCATATTTTCTCTTGAATTTCTGCATCAAAAGAGCTAAATCATGACTGATACTTGAATTTAGATTTGAGGAAGTCCCAATTAGATGGAATAAACATAACTGCATTTCATGTTACCTAATTTTCTCTCATGCATTGACAGAGAACCGAACTACTTAATGTCTTTACACTTTCTATGAATTACACTTACATTATGAAGAAAATACCATCAAAATTACAAGAGCCGGTACCTACAGCTTAGTTTTCTATTTAAAAATAAAACAACAAAGAAAATAAGGCAACTACTGATGTGGTTGAGCTGATTTCCAGTAAATCTGTCTAATTCTAAAGTGATATGGAAGCAGAGTTATTACGTATGAACAAGGAGGCAATAGTCTAGAGGAGTTTGGAGGTAATAAGTTATTTTGATTAGTTACCCGAATGAGAACAATAGCAAACATTGAAGAACAATTATGAAGCTTCACTTACCTTCCATAAACTAATAAGATCCACCGGTTCTCTTATGATGTTCCCTTGCTCGTCTTTGGGCAAAGGATTTGTATCATCTTGCTTGAATCGTATTGGGAGATGAATTAAGTACAAATCAACATAATCAAGATTCAACCATTCAAGCTGCTTCTTTAAGACCGATTCAACGAGTTCAGCAGCGTTATGTGTGTTGGGTAGCTGGAGGAAAAAAACAAATCAGTGAATTACTAGTGAAAATATGAATGGGAACACTTTTAAAAAGAGTAATTTTTAACAAAGGCTAAGTAAAAAAAATCGAAAAATGTTTTGAAAACACTTTATGACATCCAACTTTTATGCTCCTTCGTCCCATCATACCTTCAGTTAGGCTCAATATTTTTCAAAGCCCCTTGTGCCATCATAATTTAAGTTAGGCTTGACATTTTTCAAAGCTCCTCATGACAAAATTTTCAAAGAAAAACATCTTTATCCAAAAGGAAACACATTTCAATTTTGTGTTTTACCAGCTAAAAATGATTTTTATGGGCAAAAATTGATTCTATGAACAAAAATTAAACGATTGCTAGTAAGTAACGAAATTGAATTTTTCACTTCAGTAGCATCTCATTTCAACGTTTCTTGGAATAACCTCTTTTTCTGGAGACAAGGTTTATTTTTTTCGAGTTTTCGTTAATTGTTTCTTGGTAAGGCAATTCTTGATATGCTGTTTTTCTGGTATGAAAACATTGTTAAGAGATAGGCAGGACTGTATTTGCTTAAAAATTCGAGTACGTATTAACTTTTGTCTCTTTATGATAAATTTGGTGAGAAGAGAATCTTAGGTTTCATTTGAAAAGTTGTAATCAATGATTGGCTTGTATTCAATAAACATAGAACTATACTAGTTTTAAATAAGATGATAAGCACCATGAGTAGAGATCGTCATTCTCCAAAGGTATCAAGCTTACAAAATTTGACTGCAAAAAAGGGTAATGTTGGTGAACTCAAAAAGCGCGAAATAAAGAATGGTTGCTAGCACAAAATGTTTTTCAAATCAATTTAAATATTTTTTGATGAATTACAAACCTTGGTTGTGATGAACAAGTCCTCTCTTTTAATTTTTCCGCTTGAGAGCCACTTTTTGAGAACTTTACCGATGCTTTCTTCATTTTGATACACATAGGCAGTATCAAGATGCCGATAACCAACAGATAATGCATGATCGACTGCTTTTTCGATTTCATCTCCTCCGGCCTGAGAGATATAAGAAAAAGGTGAGATGAAAGTTCTTGGGAAAAAAATTAGCAAAGAAAAAGACATTTCCGATTCCAATTGATTTCACTAAAAAAATTCTATCCAAATCAGGTTTTTAGAATGATGAGCAATTCATCATCGCTTGCGTATAAATTTCAGACAAACTTGAGAATCTGAGAGAATGGTTTGCAATAAAGGAAAAATATCTTTGCCGTACCTTGTATAAAATACACTTTGTTACCTCTCCTAGCATTGCGCCCTGCACTCATCCAAATGGGTTGAAGAGTGATGCTGCATTGGTTTTCGTTAAGCCAAAAACAAAAAACAAAAAACAAAAAATTTGCGCACAATAGTCAAGTTAGTATTGTGTTTTATAGCATAGTATAAACTCCTTGTAGTCTCTTTAGAGCATAATTTTTCCTAGCATTTATCTATATATCCATTGAAACCACAGCTGAAAATTGACTGGGACTGACTGTACTACAAATTTTCCATAAAAATGCATGAATAATGTCTCAAATTATGTGAGTGATGTGCATTTCCATTTTCAAGTCTATATCAAAAGGCTCAGTCCTGACAAAAGGGTGTTCTTGTAGTGCAACATTCGGCTTATGAGGTCCACACATTAGAACTGTCGGACACGGACAGCATACTTAATCATCTTGAACTAATAGCAACTTCATGCTAACTACAGACAATTTTTTTTTACCTTGGTTTTAAAGTGTTCATCGATTGGATGGATTGAACTAAATAATCAGCTAAACTGCATCTCACATTCCCTAATTTTCCCTCAAATTAGATTTTTTTTAAACAGAGAACTAAACAAAAAATTGCCTTGAACACTCTCTGAATTTGCCCTGAATATTCTCACAATATTTCTAATCGGACGATGAGTACCTTTTTTTAGGAACAAATACAATATAAGAGAAAATTAATGAACATCTGATGTAGTTGTTATACTTAAGTAATTGAGATGCTAACTTCTTTACTAGCTTACTGTTATCTCTTACTTACTTGCCATGTTCCTAAGCCAATGACAGGCATTTTCATTGCTCCAGAGGTGAGAACGGAAGTGGATGTTAGCTTTGACATAATGGTAGCTGAAAAAAAAAGAAAGATGGGTAGTAAATGAGAAAAGAAAGTGATAATTTTGCGTGGAATGAAGAGAAGTCTTATGAAATCAAAAAGGGCCCTTTCAAAATTTTTTTGAGAAAAAATTCTATTGATACCTACAATCATCTTTGTGACAGGCAAAGAACAAAATAATGATAAGATGCTCCTGTGATATTTTTAGAAAATCTTGGGTTTATTAATTTTTTAAAAAAGTACATAAGATAAGTAAAATTCTTCAGTGAACTTGGAACATCTTGTAAGAAACATACTAATCATATTGATGTAACAATTACTGCTGGAGAAAATTTTGTTTTACTTCAGAAATTTGAAACTTTGGCAATTCTTTCGCCACAAGACAATAAGCTTCAACCACCTGCCTCGGCTCTTTGCTCAGCAGCGTAAGACAGGATTTAGCAACCGATCGCATTTAAATTCTTTGTGCCAATTAAAAGTTGCCAATAGTAGAAGTAACTTGCAGGATGATTAGATGTTTGAATTGTGGCTCCTTTCCTTCATTTTTGGCTTTTGTCAAATGAGGCGAATAAAGAAAGGTGGTCGCATTTCTAGTTGAGCTGCCATTTTAAAGACTGTGACACGCAGAGGGTACATGTTTTGCCACGCAATCAGGATGTACCTGAAAAATATCCAATGCCGTGTGACGTTGAGAGGATACCAGATGCAACCACCAATCTTTATAGCTGCTCTGTTTGTCATAAACGCAATCTAACTGAAGGATGCAAACATACTAGCAATCTGGCGTTCGTCCAGCTAATTAAGCACTATCTGACATCTTCTTCGGACATTCGTTAAAACCTGTGATCAGAGCGTCGTTGCAAGAAGTACCTACTCAAAGATGAAGATTCCTCAAAGAATGAAACTACCTCCAGACAGACAAAAACTGATCATTCGTGCATCAATAATTCTCCCAAGAAATCGAGATTCTTTCGAGAAAAATTGAAACTCAGAGCTTACCCTTCTGTTGATTTCCACTGCTGAAGAACTCACTAGATGAAGAAAAGCTGTCTTGTTGTCACGTAAGTATTTTTTCTATCTATTCTCGGTTCCAATCAGTACCTAGCCAGCATCACCACACTTGTTGCATCACTGGAACCCACAAAGTAATGAAACGGATATTGGAAGTCACGCTAATACTTACATAACTCAACTGAAGAAAAGACACGATAGAATCCTAGAGAAATTCAGCTGCACGAAGACGTGCCGATAATCACAAGGTATGAAATAATGCCGTAATCCGTTATTCACGCATGATTGTATTCCTCAAAATAAATATGATATGATCTTCTTACGTAAACAAAACGGATGGGCGTTATCAACTTATCAACATTGTTATCAGCATCGGACGATGATTGGTCGAGTGGCGGTGTGTGGAAGGTTCCCTGATTGGTCGATGCGAAACATTCTCCATGACCGGGAAGTTTTAAAGTTTTAATAATAGTCAGCCTGCGCGACATGCAAGCCTGTTGTGGGAGTGCTGGATCAATGGAATGAATATTTTATTGGTCCATGCCGAGAATTCATTATGTCTATTAGAGGCATCAATTAACTGTCTATTTCCATAAATCTCTATCCGAAACTCCTACAATTACTTCGTAATCAAAAGGTTTAAATATTGTACATTGGAACAGATACTGCTTTGACCCTAATGACATGATGTGCCTCCTGAAAACGATTTCTTCAATCTCTATCTTTCCTCTACCTGGTGATTCTTTTTAGAAATAAATTTTTCAATACTCATGATAATGACTACTGTCAAGGTAGCATTACAGGGAGTTCCATAAAAAAAGCATTTAGCGGTGGTTGCCTGACCGTCTTGAAAACCATTGATCTTTCTTCTTCTTATACAAAGAATTATGTCATGAAGTGATAAATTACAGTTTTTGAAATGGAATTTTGTTTAAGACGAACTAAATTCTCCAAAGCACTTCAGAATATGCTTTCTAAGATTCTACTGGCATCACTTCATGATTAATTTTTCCCGACTTCGTTTTCTGAGTTTGCTCACTTCTGATACCCTGATGAAGAATTAAATGGTTTTGCATGACTGGACAGGTTCTGGGATTTGTGTTTGTCTTAAAACTCTTTCAAAATAACCAAGAGCAAGAAAGGAGTAGGTGTCTTATAATAGAACCGAGTTTTACGCATGTAAAATTATTCATTTACCATGATTTTTGAAAAGCAAGAGATGTGCTTTTTTTGAAATTTTTAGCTGATATTTTACAGGCCAGCCACTTTCATTATTAAGGGGTAAGATGAAAAAGAATTTGGTTTTGAGCAAAAATGGACAATGAATTTTTTTTTAAAGTTTCGAGTAGCTGTGTCTTGGTGTACATTTTGGATGCAGAGATACTTTCAATCACATACCTTGAAGGATCAAAAAACATTAAACGTAAGCATTAGTTCCCAGTGAAAACAGCCACAATGGTAGAAAAGGAAGATATAGGAGCTCTCAGTCGCACACTCATCTATCTTTACTTCGAGAGCCTTACAAGAGGCTTTAGATGTTTTATAGAACTTCCCTACAGTCCAGCATGTTAACTGGTATTTTCATAAATTTTGCATTTTAATTTACAAATATGAAAAGTTAGATCAAACAGCCTAGTTTTACAGACGTTTGAAAGAGGGCAGTGCAGAAAGTTATTGTTTTCCTCAAATTTTAATGATTATTTGGGCTCTTTAGAACGGTTTCACAGTTGGTCAGAGCTTGATGGTTCCAAATTATATGAAAATGGTCTTGCAAGTATTGTCAAATTTTATTGACACAACCAAAATCTTACGTTCCGATGGTAATTTTGCAGAATATCAATGGTGAAATTGAACTAAAAAAACTTAAATCTAGATCATAATGTTTCAAAATGTCTGCTCTAATTTTAATTTTTCAGACGGAAACCGACTAATATTTTTGCATTAAAATCTACAAAATTTAACAAATTACAAGCAGTTGAATTTCTGGCATTAACTTAAAAAAATCACCGGAAGTTTACTGCATCAAAAATAGGGGGATGTGTTTATTTCAATTTCAAGAGATGCCTTTTTTGATAGTACATTTTTTCATGAGAGAGAGACAAAATGTTGAGATAAAAAACTTTTTCAAAGAAGCAGCGAATGAAAAACTTTATTAAAACAAAAAAAAGAAAATTTTAAAAAAAATGTACAAATGACATTTTCGGTCTGTTCATTTAAAATTACAAGGAGGAGGGAAAGTGAAAGGAATCATGAGAGAACCTAAGCATTACAGTATTACCTTTTCCTTTGAGAAATAGAGGACATGGTATTTCTACTTAATGTTGGATATTGACTATTTGGGAAGGGGTAAATTGACTGTTGTAGGATCATCGTGCATTCGTTTAATGATGAACACATCGCTTGAGAAGCAGCTTTCAGCAACAGTAGATCTGTGTCAACATGTTTTAAAGATGATCCTGTAAAGCAAAAAAAGAAAAATGAAAAAATTACTTTCAAAAATTTAATGAGCTTAATGTGCATAAAATGATACTTTGTCGAAAAATGTCAAATGTCTTACAAGTCACAGAAGTAGGCCGAAGAGTTTGTTCCCATATTTTAGAACTTATTTGAAATAGGCTTAACAGAAACACATCAAGTTATAACACGTTACCATCTTTGAATCGAGAAAAATAGGTAAGAAGTTTTATTCCTCCATGAGATTTTGAGGATTATATTTATGTTCAAAATATTTTTCTTCGACTTTGAATATTTGACAGGAGAAAGTATAGAGCTAGTTCAATTCAAAACTACCCCTGGTTCATTTCATCCAAAATGCGACTTGAGACGTTTTGTTACACTCAGTCCATTTACTCACATTAGGTATTTTCAGTTTTTCTTATTAGAAGTAGAGTTTTCAAGAAAGCCAATTTGCTAAAACGTGAAAAAATAGAGCTTGATTTTCTCAACAATCGAACAATTGCAACAACACTCCCCAAAGGTATTTTTTTTCTTCCTGTAAAAGGGACTGTTCATGGAAGCTGCCAGTATCACGAGCAAAACATCTTATGATTTGATTAATGATGACAGTTTCATCCCCAGTATATTTTTTTTATTCCATAAATGATCAAGTTTGTTTTTGGTTCTTGAGCGATCTTGCTTTTTGGTAATATTTTAATCAAATTCTGTTCAACACAAATAAACTGTAAGAAAAGTAGCATAAAAAGTATCTAATTAATTCTTGAAACTGACGATGATGTGCAAGAAAACACCGGCACATGTAGTAAATCTTCTTCACTACACAGCATTACTGCGATGAATTTTTAAGAAACTATGATAAAATGAGTTACGGTCATCTTAGTTAAGAGTTTTTGGCCAAAAGAGCAATCCCTAGAAGGCGAGATACTTACCATTTGCTGGAAGCTCTTCTATTGCTTTGATGAGCGACTCATTGCTGAACTCAACTTGACTAAGGTGTTCGCGAACACTGTTGAATGCATCAGCAATTGCGACGGAACAAGGACTAGAGGAGGATCCGGATAGAACACCTGAACTTTGACTGCGATAGCCAATGAAAGGATCTCGGGTGGTCAGCGGTGGATTTTTCTAAAATAAAAGAGGAAAGTAAAACATGTAAGTTTCGGAGACCTGACAGTAAATAAAAAAAAGGCATTTTTCTGTTCCGCAAAAAACATTGCCAACAGGTAATACAAACAACACTGAGTGGCTTAGAAGACCGTATGAAAAAGATACAATTTAATTTCGAACTAGTCTTGAATTGCTTCATTTCACAAAGCAGATATTATAATACTTAAATGAAGATTATTATGGTCGTGCCAAATTAATTTGGATGTTAGTGCAAGGAGAAGTAACAATACCTCTAAAAGTTTTCATAGAAGAAAGTTTTTTGTCACTGTCATTGTAACTGTGAAAAAAAGGAGATAAAGAATTCATGTACGAGGAGACTAAAAGCACAGACAAAGAAAGGATAATACCTGAGCGATTGCAACTGCATGCAATTCAACCGCAGCTCGTAACTTATTCACCCACTCTTGACGAGCTCTGGCATCTGATGCTTTCAGCTTGAAAGACTCTCCATTGATTGAGTTCACGGTGAAAGTGTGCGAGTCTTCATCACTAGGTGATATGACAGCTGCAAGGAGATTTATGGAACCTCGAGGCTGTTGTTTTGTTTCACTTTCATTCTAAAAGAGAGGGCATACCGAATATTCTTAATCCAATTGAAAAAGTTGGATGACTTAGTAACTTTAGACTTATTAACTTTTTTAGATATAACTTTTATGACTTACGATCAGATGAACTCTTAAGTGCCTCCTGTTGAAAACTTGACTGATCTATAGCATGTTTCATAAATGTATGACATTCTAAGCTGCTTTAGTTGATTGTTCACATTATTAATATGTTTTTCTTACTGTTTAAACCCATTCATTACATGAACCATAGCCAATCAGCTCTCATGTACAAAATGTGCAAAATAAAATGAAATAAAAAAAAGAGAGAGAACAGTGATATTCCTGTTTCCCACATTACGTACATACTAATGTTTTTTGATGGATGAAAAACTGATTGTCAAAGGACTTGATTTATTAATCAATGACTGAATGAATATTCAACCAAAGGTCTGTAGATAAAGCCCAATTATTTATGATCAAAGTTTTCATTCAAATCTTGAATGCAACTTGTCGAATGAAAAGTTGGATAGTATGATACTGACTGGAGATAACGACAATTTGATGAAAAATTGAACGGAAACTTGAATGTGATGTCACACTCAACTTTACTTCAATTGGCGGCGCCAATTGGAAGGAAAGTTGAACGGGTAATTGAATCAATTTTTTTTGCCTTAAACTTTCCATCCAACTTTCCTTTCAATTAAGTCAGATGAGAAGTTTGATAGTGTGAATTATGCTTTAATTTTAAATTCCCATGTAGAAGGGATTCAGAAAAAACTATTGAGGAAAATAAGTATGGGTTGATATACTGACCAGATAGTAGTTTAGAACTCCTTTTTTCGGATCCAAGATGAACCACCTGTACTGGTAACCTTTCATTACATTCGTATACTTGTAAAGTTGGCCTTCAAATGCTTGGCACATGTCATTTGGATCAGACCTAGAGGATTGAAACATAAGAACATTTTAGACAAGGTATATAAATTTTCCGAATCAATAAATTTCGAAGATCAACTCAACTGCGAGGTACGCAAAGGTGGTAAGCCAAAGTCTACGTCTTGCGGCTCATTATAATAGGCTGATAGTCTAATGTGCATTTACATGTCAGGATACAATTTAAGAGAGCTGTTTTGCTGCCACCTTGCGCAGAATGTTCGCTTCAGTTAAAACGTTCCGACAGAGATTCAGGCTAGAAATTCGAACCAAAAACCGAAATATGTCAGAAGGTTGCCCTTTCATTCCCAATCGGAAAAAAAGAGACAAAAATTTAACTCTCCTCTACTTCAATGAGTGTCACTGATGGTTGAGTATCTCCAAAAATTTCATTACTACCTATTGTTTCTTCATTCACAGACAGACAGCTGAAGTCTAGAGCTAAAGTAAGATTCCTTCAAAAACGTTTCAATTCTCCTTACTTTATGTTGTCAAGCAGTATCTGAAAACACCACCTACAGAGGGTGTGAACACATATTCCAGGGGATGGTTTTGACTATTTGATAAGTTGATATGCAAAGTTGAATCGGAGATAAGATTACACTAGATGCCAAAGTGTTACATTAAGTAAGTAGGATGAATGAGGTTACTTAAAGTAAATTTAGATCAGGATGGGAAGTGCTACCCGCAGAAAGGAATCAATAAAGGGCTGATTGGGAATGAAAATTTACCTATGATGCTTGGAACCTCATTTCAATAACATGCACTCTTCAGAAAGCAGACATTCAGAAGAAGGCTTATGATCAGACTATAGTTCACAATTTGAAATTTAGTAAGAAGCTCTATTTGTTCCATCTTTGTTTTTAGTCATGCGTTGGTCACTTTGATACCTTCGTCCATGTAAAGATTGTAAAACTCCGCAAGTTCTTACAGCACTTCGCATATTTAAACATGTCTTCTTATGAGGACATGATGATAAAATTATGTTTGGCTTCTCGTTAAAACAGTGGGGCAAATACAATAAAATCCTTGTGAACTAAAGATAGGAAAAATTTAATGAGATATTAAACATAGATACCCTACTTACATTTTGAAGGAAGAGTCTGTACTGTCAATCTGAGAATCATAAAATTGCGAAGAATTGTAGGCTTTCTTCTTGGATCTTCTTTTTTTCCTATTCAACATGTTTAAAACACATTTTCTGAGAATGCTTTTGCCTTTTTTTCGGTAACCAGGCAAAAAGGACTTACTAAAAATTGATCTAAACCACAGAATTAGAGGTAGAAATCTGAGATAATTGAGTAAATATCACTCGCGTTTCTGATAAGGAAAGTTGTTTTGGATTGGGAATCAACTTTGCGCCCATGCGGGCTCTGTCGGCACAGAGCTGAACTAAACCTTAGTCATCAGCTGCATTGTATGTACATTATTGTTGACGAAACTCGGGTGTCTTACATTATGTTTTATTTACTTTGAGACATTTCTGAATCAAATTAAAACAAGGAGATGTGCACAGAAGTGTTGCATTAGCACGTAAGATAAGTCGCTCCAGTGACTTCGGGCTCCGAACTTCATGCGAATCGACAATCTCAGTATTGAAACTTGGCGGTTTTGAAAACGCCTTCAATTGAGGCGTGATACCTCCCGCATTCCGGAGAGTACGAATAGTTGTAGCGTTGCGCCTTACCGATGCGACGGAAGATTTTTTTCAAACAAAATTCTTCAAAAAAATTGTCCTAGCCTGGATGCTGGGGACTGTGGGGAACAGCAACCCCTATTATATCCCGACTCCTGTTTCGTTCATGCTAATTATTCTGTGTTCTTTCTCACGTAGCCTTCCTATCCAGTTATCCAGATAAAATTCAAATGAATTGCTGTTTTTATTTTTCATGCATATTTTACTTCTTAATTCTTCATGCATATTTTACTTCTGCATATTTTACTTCTAATCATTTGAAAAGAGACACCCTCTCCTAAGTAATGGTCATCGACAGCTAATCTGTTGGTGTTTTTTTGAGTTTTACATGCATTTCCTGGCCACAAGGCTAAAATTAAAGGCATTTCACAGGCAATCATCCACTTAGAGGTATAATTACCAGGCATCTACTACGCACGTAGTTTTAGGATTATTTTGTGACAAACTGAGTAATGTTCGTTATGTTTGTCTAGCAAAATTATTAGAAAATGGCACGATTTAGGTTTATTTACCACTTTAAGAGCCTTTTTCAGCAAAAAAGGTTGAAATTAAAGGTATTTACACCCATATCCTCAATAATTTTATTTTCCAGGCATGTTCTATGTATGTACTTAGAGGAGTATCATATAGCAAATTGAGGAATTTCAGAGTTATCCCAAGAAATGATCAAATAATGGCACAATTTTGGTGTTTTTAGCGTCTCGCGGGCCTTTAGGGGCTAAGTGGTGAAAAAAAGGCACTGAAACATGAGATCTCATTAAAATTTTGTATTAAGGGTACTCTACACCTTCTGAGGATCATTTAAAAAAAAAATCGTAACGAAAAATGTTTTGCATCTTAAAAATTACAAGAATTGGAAGGTAGTAAGGTTTTGCCCCTAAAATGAGGCACAATTTTCGGAGACATTCAAGCGTAGCCCGCGAATGAAAGCAGTTGAATTTTTTTGGTATTTTTTTCTTAAATCTGCATACTTTTATTGACTCCGTGAGTTTTTAGATTTCAGATCTAATATTTTGCAGAAGTTCAACAAAATCCGAGTCGTGGTTTTCCCTCCCTGGTTTCCTTGCTTGGTAGGTTTCATATGGAATGACCCTGAAGTCACCGAATGGACCGAATGACAGTCAGTAGCGTGGCGTGAATTGCGATGTATCGATTGTTATGCCATTTAAACCTATGGTGAAGAATCGATTATTAAGGTGTTCGCTGCGAACACCCTGTTTATCGATCCTTTTCCATAGGTTTAAATGGCATAACAATCGATATATCGCAAAGCACGCCACGCCACTAGAATGACTATTAGACTACATAATGACTGAAGGGGTGATACCACTATTCGACCACGTGGGAGCTCGGGTTGCCTGCAGGAAGAATTGAAGGCGAACTGAAATGGCGTTAAAGTGACGCCCTGTTTGTTGAAAAACTATTTCATCCTCCGCTTCCTTTCTTCAGCTTCTTTCTTCCTCATTTCTTAATTCTTTTTTCGTCTCCCGCATGTCTCTTACCTGCTTCTTGACGGTAGTGATTTTATCAAAGGCCTATGTTATTGTATTGTATGTTGTATTGGATTTTAAAAATTCAGCTACGATAAATGAGAGGCTCAGAGGACTAGGCGCATAAGTTGCAATTTCTGTCATTTTAAGTCAAGATGAAGCATTCACTTCTTTATGCTTAAAAATAAGATTTCAGCTGTAAATTTTCCACAGAAAACAATATTTTAAAAGTATTTTCAGTTATAAAATCACCAATATTTCAATTTCTCAAAACTTGCACTTGTGCGCTTTGTCCTTAATTGTGTATCTCTTGTGTGTTTGTTGTTATTGTAACTTTGTTTTACTTTTTATGAAGCGCATAAAGTGATGCATAATAATAGTTTCTCTTTCCTTTGGTTCGGTTGTTATGAAGCGTTTTTGAAACGTGTATGAAACTTTTTCTTTTTTTTTATCAAAGTAAGAAACATGAAGAAACAAATGTAAATAATTTTGACGAAGTGAATCAAATTGTAATGAGTAAAATTTGGACCGTATGATCTTTTACTTTCAAACAAAAACGGAGGGGATTGTCCTAGTTGTCCCTCATCCTCCAGACATTACAATCAAGACCCTGGTAAAAATTGGCGATAGGAGCTGCGTTTCAAAATACCATAGGAGTTCTTATAGCCGACTGAAGAGGGCGATAGAAAATCATATAGCTGGCTGTAGAAAGTGGAAAAAATCATATGACCGGGCTACACGAAGCGATAAAAAATTATACAGCCGGGCTATAGTTCCTATCGCCGGGCTTTACACTTTATCGCCTGGCTGATGCTTATTCGCCATCGGCTATAAAAGGCTATAAGAAATTGTGTAGAAATTCTTGTGCTTTGTAAATCCTTAAGTTTGTACGGAATCACCTTAATATTTACAAAACGCACATTATATTTCCCTTTACTACACATTTTTTTTTCATCAATTAAAATGAGAATAATCCATACAGAGTGTGCAAACATTTCAAAGTCATGAGTTGAAAAACGCTGACTCCGCGAGATTAAATATTACAGCCTAACACAAAGCGGAGCGGCGGCGCACTGGCGCCTACAAACCTAACAGGGATACTTCACGCATTGCGCAATGCGTGAAGTATCCCTGTTAGGTTTGTAGGCGCCAATGCGCGTTCAGCGCTGGCTGCCCGCCTGCCGCGCCGCGCCGCAGTGTACCGCGGCGCTTGAAGCAACCATTTCACACCAGAGGTATTGCACAGTATCATACGAAATTGAAGGCGCTCCAAAATATTAGGAATGGCAGGCATCCTTCAAAAGTACGGAGCTATCCTCGCAAATTAAATTAAGATACTGCGGCCCAAAAAGAGAGCGGTAGTCCAAAAACTCACTAAGTCCTAGCATCCGTAATTAGTAACGTTTAGCATACACTTTATCGCCAGGCTGTTGCTTAATCGCCATCGGCTATAAAAGGCTATAAGAAATTGTGTTGCCGGCTATAGTGGCTATTGGAAATCTTACAGCCGGTTGTAGGTCTATGGTATTTTGGAACAGAGATTCTACTGCCAATTTTTACCAGGGGAAGGCTGGATGGGCGAGGAGTCCAGGTCGGTCTTTCAATTTTACGAGGGCAAGGAGGTGTCTAAAAAGGCAAAAAGGCTAGGGGAAGTGGCAAAATTGCTTCACTCAATTTATGGATAGTCCATTAAGGTGTTATTTTTCTTTTCGAAGATAACTTTATCTCGTCTTGAATTTCTAACTACGTATCTGCCTCCTCTCAGACACTAGTCCTCACTTTCAGGGATTATCCGTACGAAATATGGATTGCATTTTGCCATAAGGAACTACTATCTCTGGCTCTTCCATAAAAGCACGTATCTGCATAGGGAAACAAATGGCATATATGGTGTTTCTAAAATGGGCCAGAAATAGTGGTTCCTTTTCGGAAAATGTAATCCATATAACAGGGTACTCAAATTTCCCAATATTATTACTGGCAGTGAGAGCAAAAATCGAGTACTTAGGCCACTCTTCGAGCTTGGCAGTTGCTTTCTAGTATCACGCAAAATTGAAGGAGATTTTTCAAGTGCCTCCTATCCGTTTTTTTAATTAGACCGTAAATACACATAGGTGAGTTTGAATTATTCTAGCGCTTTAATTTTATATTCGTAACGTTAAAATATATTCTCTAATAGAGGACCGCACGTTCTTTGTGAAATAGGTTTGAATATGTGTGTGTAAGTAGGAAATGAAAGAGTTGTAGAAATAGCGGAGATGACTTCATGTGAAAACTCTTATTTTTGATGGTGGACCACTAGAAGTGGTGAGGAATGAATCATCAGAATACACGTTACCTCATCAAAATTTCACGCAAAAAATAGTCGTCCCATTCAAAATATACAAAATTAACTCGTAAGTGAAAAATTAGCGCTTTGAGTTTCCCGTTTGCCGAAAAACCTGTAAGTTATCATCAAACAATTTTCTCAGAGTGCTAAATACTCTCTGGTACCCAGAAAAGTAACGTGTACCAAAAGAGAATGGAGATTTTCTGGACTTATCTATTTTCCAAACATGGATATCGGTTCTAAAAGGTCAAACTGATCCACGCTGAAATAAAAAGAGGGAAAATATATGACTCCTTTGCACAAAGCTTACGTTGATTTTGGTTTTCTTTCTGCGGCGGGAGATTTGACTTTATTGATCGAATGATTTATTGTAAAAATTTACTTCCGTGCCAAGAAAGAATGCCGTATGAACCTTTAGGCATAGCCAAATTTCTTTTGACAACATACGAATTGATTGGAAAAGTTGTAAATATTTCTCTTCCAATTTTTCAGAAAATTTTGTTCGCAATATACTCAAGAAAACATGAAAATTTAAAGGAAAACTATGCGCAACTTTCTTCCAAAATACATCTATCATCAGAGGAAATTTGGCAATGCTTGAATGCTCATACGTCCTTTTTCCTTACGATATTTGGACGTATTGGAAAAGGAACTATGCTCCTCGCAAGCCCTATGCACATAGTTCCTTTCACCATAAATACGTCCATTTTTTTCACTTTAGAGTTAATTTTGAGCATTCTCAACGTGTTTCACGTGAAAATTCGATGAGGGAATATGCATCTGAGAGCCTCAATTCTTACCTAGTCTAGTGGTCCATTCTGATACGATTGTAAGAGGAAAGTACTCAAAGGAAGTAAGAATAAAAGTGTGGTGTTGGTATGTGTTTATTCCGTTTCGGTGCGCGGGCCGCGATGGAAGCTATGGCGGTGTCGAAAAGGGTACAATGCGTTCGGAACTGCTGAGCGTCTCGCGCTGGCGGATTGAGCGAGCTTGAAAGGGTGGAAACTTTCGGGCCTGCGTGCTCCAGCCCTGCGTGCGCATGTGACGTCGATATTTCCATCTAAGAGGGCGTCCCCGATTCCAGTTACCAGTCCCTCATGCGAAAAGTCATCGCCTTATCACACTGTCCCTCGCACGCCAAAAAAAGAAAAACAAAAAAACAATAATTAATTATAGAAATAGATAAACATGAACCGGATTCGTCGTGAGTTCCTCTCCGCCTCGTCCTTCAGCAGCCGTGTAATTGACTGTGTCGTCGGTTTGTGTTACGTCTAGTTTTTTACAGCGCCCCGACCCTACCCCTTTTAGCGTTTTTTACAAGATTCATTTACGATTTTGCTACTCTCGCGTTTTTTTTCCGGAAACAAGAACGTAAGTCAACAATTAGTGCAAAAATCCCCGTGTCTCCTCCCGGGGTACCGTTTCGTAACCTGTTTTTTTAAAAGTCGACTCAAGTAGGATAAGTTCGGAATTCATAAACAGTGTCTTTGATTGAGATCGGTCACAATGTACACTTGGCCTCCATTCTGTGAGTAAGCGGACGAAAACTGATTGGATCTTCGGTGACGATCAAACGAACAGTGAAATGACCTATTAGTATCGAGATACGCTCGTGATTATGTTCTAACTCTGCGGTATTTGTGTACAAAATTATTCCTACTTCTTTTTGTATCAATTTTCGTATTGTGTCGTGCTGCGATTATACATTAGTATTTTTTTAGCATTTGTACCGAAGAATTTTGTTTTCTAATTTTGCGAGTTTAGCGTATTCTAGTGCGGACTTCTGTTCTGTGCGCGACGGAAAATTAGAGCTCCATTATTTTGTTCGTCTTTTGCAAGTATACTCGATAGAGAAAACGTACCTACAAAATTCGCCGCCGATTTTGCCGCACGAGCTGCTTTGTTTGAACCCGATCGGTACAAAGGTATAATAAACATCTACGATTTGTCATGTTCTTGATTATTTGATCGGTGATAAAGTTTAGTAAGAATAATGCGAATCCCTGCAACTCCCCGTTGAAGATAGCTCCATTTACTACATTTCGTCCGGCGGTTTAAGTATACTAGAATCTTTCAGATCGATCGCAATTCAATGCATCAGTATTCCTGCTTCAAGTTTTTGTGCTGACCTTTCGGATCCAGAGGCTGCAGCAGCCCTAGTCCAGATTAAGGTGAGTCAAATCATTCCGATTGATAGTGGACAAAAGCTCGGGGGAGGGTGGGAAGGGGTGAGATCGTGACACCGAATCCAAAATCGCAATTTTTGGGTCGGATGGGGGATAATGAGGGATGTGACCGAAATTTTGTCGATTGTAAGAATTAAAGAGTAACGGGCTGCTGTGCAGAAGTGGGATCAATACCAAGTCTCGGGAGGTAGCATTTGAGTAAGGAGTTTTAATTTACTATTCACTTCCTTTGAGACTCTGTCCTTAATGGCGGACGGGTGTCTCTCCGCCAATTGCGTTCGCTGTTTTGTTAGGCGCTGATGCTTTCTCGAATGTACTCACTCCTATTTAGCGAGCCAGCCATTCATTCCCGCCTCATTATTCGGTACTTTCGACTCGCGGGCCTTTGAATTTTTCAGCGCGGATGACATTCATCCTCACAATGTGTGTGTCTGGGGTCCTTTGTCTTGCACATGGGCCATGGGCGTGGACGGAATTGGGTTCAAAAGGTTTGAGATTCGAACCTCTGTATGTTTTTCTGAGAATCTTTAGTCGTTATGAACCACGGATCGCAAAATAAAGTGCATGTTTTCTGATATTCATCTGCTGGATAATCTTTTGGTTGATTTTAAATGAGTAACCTACAAATGCATTCGTGTCATCATGGAGCAGTACTGCCGTGCTAAGGAAGAACGCCGTATGAGCTTTTAGACGTTGCCAAGTTGCCTTCGAAAAATACCGAATTTACCAGGAAAATTGTGAATATTTTTCCTTAAATTTTCAGACAATCCTGCACGCAAATTCATCTAAAATATCGGAAAATTTCAAAGAAAATGTGCATGATTGTCCTGAAAAGTACATGTTTTATCAATGGGAATTTGGCAACTCTTGAATGCTCATACGGCGTTTTTCCTTAGCACGGCAGAGTAGCTTAATTGGACCGCGTTAAGCAGAAAAGAACCAAGCCATATATCGACGGTGTAAGTCGGCAATCACAGAACTTGGTTTGCGACGTCGCAGACTTCCTGTCATACTTTATTTTTTAGAGGAAAAACTACTCAACGGCAATTCTTCAAAACTGCCGTGATTTTTCTTCTCTGCGCGAAGAAAATTCTGCATGAACTTCAAGGAATGATGTCAATTTGTTCTCCTTTAAAAAATTAACTTAGATTCGGAGATTTTCAGACACCACCAACGAGTTATGTGATTGCCGACTTACACCGTTTATTATATGTTGGTGCCAAAAATTGGCAATTTAATTTTTTACAAGAGGACGGTAGTTCGGATTTTTGTGCAAATTTCAGTGAGCTTCTGCATGTTGCGGAGCAAATTCCTTAAAATTTTCAAAATAATCCGTACGAATGTTCTCTTGTTAAAAAAAACTCAACTGCCTCCTCGCGGCCCTTGCAACCCTCAACCCATTGGCTGCACCCCTGGATTGCAGTCAAAATTATAACTGTGGACGCAAAATGTATAGCCATATGTAGAAGTGGTAGGAGTTTGCAGAAATGATAAGATAGAGGATCTATCCGTCGAATCCAGATCGGTTGTTTTCTCCTTATGGACAATCTAATATAACTGTGCAAACCATTGAGTCCCTTCCCTTGGTCACCCATTACAAGGTATGACCTTTTTTGTTCAAACGCCAATGAACATGTAAGTCGTAAAATTCAAGGTTTTAAACTCCAGATTTTAAACTCCAAACGACTTTCCACACAAATTTTAGTACCCGAAGTGAGCCATTGTTGCCATTTTCCCTCGATTTCCTCTCTCTCTACCTTACTTCTTTAAATAAACACATTATAAACACGAATTCCAAAAAAGGATAGATCAGGGGTGACCGTGAGAACGTTTTTTTATTCTTCCTTTAGCAATCCAACTAAAACTTTATGCGAGAATTTTCGTTTAAACTTTGATATTGTTTTAAATTTAATCAACCCTATAATATTATGTCGAAAGACCAAGCTATCAAGATGGTCTGGTTTTCAAAAAACGACCGGTGGAGGTTTTAAGTTTTTGGGAGTAAGCCTGCCCCCCCCCCCCCCCCCCCTCTCCAACTTGACAGTGTGGCGTGAAGTATTCAATGTGATGCTAAGTACTCCGATCTAATGTCATGCGAATATTTTTCGTGTGACAACGTCAATGCATAATGTTTGGAATTACACTTGTGACGGAAGATTAGATATCTCCAAAAATGATCATGTTCATCTAAACCTTAATTCACCTGAGGACCTGGGCGAGAAAAAAAATTAATATATTTTTTTTCAAAATGCCATCCAGTAAAATTATATTTGTAAAATTCAACTATAGTTTGTGCTACATTCTTTGCTGGAGCTCTTTCTGATGCCTTCCACATTGAAAATATTCGCTTTAAGGTAGCTTTCAATGTCACTAATTGATACAAACTCAGATATGTCTTTAACAGTTGATCGATCGAACTCTCTACTTAGAGCCATCTTGGAGAAAAGAGACGAATGGCATCATAAAATTGCAGCATTTCTTTCCATATTTTAGTGTTGAAAAGTAGAATCAGCGAGAATAGCTGCATTAATCTTAGTGTGAATTTTCGTCACATTGTGAGATACGTTCTTCTAACGTTTCAAATATGATTTTGAGACATTTCGCGTTAAACAATATTACAGATGTGAATATTTTTGAACATTGAGATAAACATAATTTTCCCCCCTGCCCACCTGCTGTGTGCCCCTTCAACATTGAGCGATAACTATTCAGCCTCGGCTGTCGTCAGGTTGCATATCCATCATTCTGAAGGAGATTTTTACGACCGAAAATGAAGTTACTCTCATTTGGCTGACGGAGAGTCTCCTTTGGTTCCTTCGATTGTTCTGCGCGCATGTCTTATCGTTGCACAACACATACTATTGCAGACGTTCATATGCACCATCTTAAAGGGCGCGCCCCCTGGCTGCTATGGAATCCAACCATTCCCCAGTGATTGCCAGTGGTTGAACTCATCCACTGGGCAATATATTTGAAAAAAGTAAAACTTTCTAAAGGTGCTAATGGATGTGCATGGATTACTTCAAAGAAAAAAAATCAGGAGGGTAGCATTACAGTTGCAGAGAATTTGAAATTACGTAACGCATATTTTCTGTTTTTTACTTTCTTTCGTGATTCGAAGATCTTGGCCCGTTTTAAAGGGTATCAAACATATCAAGTTCTGTTCGAAAACGTAGAGTTTTTACGTCCTATATTGACACTAAATATAGGACGTGAAAACTCTACGTTCTCGAACAGAACTTGATATGTTTGATACCCTATACGTTTTTAGTAAAAAAAAAAAAAAAAACTACTTCGCGACCATTGCGACTGACCAATTGTGCAACCGATTGATGGTATTAGTTTTGCTCTTTTTAGAGCTTGAGCTACTAATAAATTAAAATTTGACGTCTGTATGAATATCTGTTACAAAAAACAAACAATCCGGTTGACTTAGATTCCGCTTAACGTACCAATACATTTTGAATATTTTAGGCAGTACAAAATGGGCGAGACAACGAGAGGATACCTTTCACCAATTATCTTCATCGTCACCACCCTAGACTTTTAAAGGCTATTTTGCATCTCCGCTTGTAGTACAGTGGAACAAAAATATTGAAATAAAGTTATCCAATGCAGGAAACTTGAACTTTTTTCCATCGTGGAGTTGCAATATTTTTAAATCATTTGGTCAAAAATCCCGATTTTAAACGATCAATAAAACCAGTTTCATGTATCAGAAAGATGACAATTTTCAATGTTGAGAAAACTTGTAGTTTATTTAAATTTTATTGTAACGAATTTCAATATGGAGCCCCTTCAGTTAGTAGATAAGCAACATGTGTAACACTCAGATGCAGTAGCGATAATTCAACCGTGTAATCGCAATTCATTGCAACTTGTGCTTTATGCCCGGTGAAAAGTAGGTCGAAAAAGATACTTTGAATTATAAGTTTTTAAAATATAAAACTTGGTGCGAGTGATTCCATCATCATTGGGCAAGTCCTAGTGGAAATGTTTGAAACTCTTAAGTGGTCTCACCTGGTTCGTAAATTATGCAAAAGTCGTGGCGGTGTTTGTTAAACATCTCGTTGTCTTTCACCGCTTGCGCGCGTATTTTCCACGTCCTACACATCAAAACTTTTAAGAGACTCAGCACAGATCGTGTTGTCACCGGTCTTGTAGTTAGCTAGGTTGATCACCGGAGAGAAGAATATCACTGTGTACAAGGAGATCAGTACATGTAATAAATATATAAATATTTTTAAAATAAAAGGTACATTAATTCTGATTACCGCTAGTCAAGTCGCAAACTTGCTGTTGTTGCTTTTTCCCTGATTTCTCTCCCCCCCTCTCTTCCCCTCTATCTCTTCCTACATTGAAAATTAGGGATTTTAGAAAACATACAAACGAAACGACGAGGGGAAGAAGAAGACGCCCCATGAAAGGGTGGCGACAGGGGTTTTTTGAAGAAATGAGGGTTTGCGAACTCCCTGAAGGGCTTTGGGAGGATAGGGGACTTTGGAGGCTAAGGGGTCGCAAAGCGCCAGAGAGCGCTATAAAAGCAGATTTATACATACATACAAATGAAAGTCACAAGTGTTCTTAGAGAGATTTTTTTAATCGTGAGCTCATTTTTACCATACGCATAGAAATATGTTCTAATTCAACTCACAAAATCAATAAATTACGTCCAAAAAGTTGCATTTCATAACTCAGTCCTGAGATCAAATTTGTACACAAAATATTTCTTACACAAGCAGGTCAAACTGCGGACTGATCGTTAAAATTGATAGACAAAGCTATAGACAGAGAAGACAAAAGGGATATTATTGATGGAAGCGGGTGGTTGCATTAAACAAAGGAAGTAGGTAATAGACTAACTAATGACAGCCCACGAGAGACCATAAAGTTAGTCCACCATTTTCTCCCTTCGTCTACAGGAACCACCCGTTTCAACCAATAGGATCGCTCCATACTCCCTATGTCTTCTTTGTCCATCGATTTGTCTATCAATTTCAACAATCAGCCCGCTGAGGTTACGTTTGCACAAAAAAATAATACTTACCCACGCAGATCAGATTAGTCGTCAGTCACAGGATACAGACTTTCTGATCCCAGAAGACTGAATATTGAAAAATATGCAAAAAACAATCTAGAATATCTAAATTGTGCCCCTACCTCTGCATGCATTTTCAAGAAGTTTCAATTGCAACGCATTATTTTAGTGGATACGTGCACCAGGGATGGATGTATTTAAATCCAGCGGGCTGATTGTTGAACTCGATAGACAAAGCGATAGACGAAGAAGACACATGAAGTGTGGAGCCATCCTATCGGTTGAAACGGGTGGTTCCTATAGACGAAGGGAGAAAATAATGGACTATTTATATGGTCTCTCCTGGGATGCCGTTAATTAGTCTATTACCTACCTCCTTTGTCCAATGCAATCACCCGCTTCCACCAAAAAGATCCCTCTGAATCCCTTTTGTCTGCTTTGTCTATAGCTTTGTCTATCAATTTCAACAATCATCCCGCAGATCTACCGAGTGAATTTCACGTACAACAGACCGTGTTTCGCATGTTGAAATCACAGCTCTCCTCAGACAACGAGACCGGCTCAAAAGTGAATTAAATGTCGAGGTTCTCAGTGGTGGGGAGGGGGAGGGGGCGAAGGGAAAAACTCCCCTGGCACCGACAGAGGACGCTCGGGCCTCGGGAGCTCGAAAAATTTAGAGATGCAGCGAAATTCGTTAAGAGACGCGATATAGAGAGATGACACAGAAAGATTAGGGGCGACAAACAGGGAAAATGAGGGAAAATATTCCTAGGTCCGCCACTTACTTCCCTGTGTTTAGCCCGCAGAGAAAATGGAATGGTAAAATGGAGAGAGGAGCAAACGGGTGAAAAACATTGAGTTATAGCTCTCACACATGCATGGTTCTCTGAAATCTTTTTGGCACGCCTGCAAAAAGTTGCTTGAGATCTGCGGGTCGATGTTGAATCGTTATCGAATGACCTTGATCGCATTGTGAAGATAGTTATCGATCAGAATCAGATAACGATTCAACAATCGACCTGCTGGACTGCATCAAGCGAAAAAAAGGGCTGCGCTCATTTTCGGCATGAGCCTTGGTCACGGTCCACTTTAGCGTCATTTAGGACTCTTGCAGAGTTGTAGATGACGTTCTTCAATTAGCGTTGTCCATTTCACCGTGCACTTTCTCAACAAGCACGAGGGTCATTTTTAATGCAATGATATTGATTTATTCAGCGCTTATTAACGCAAGGAGTCTGCTATTGCATAACTTTGCTGGCAAAAATAAAAACTCAAATGAAAGAACAACAATCAAATGATCCGTGCGCCACATTAGACCACGAGTAGGTACTTAGTTGCTCACCGATCTACAGTATACGATGAAATGGGTCTTTTTTCGACCATGAATCTTATGAACGGAGGAGATGAAACCTCCGGCAAGAATTACAACGTTTTCCTTTAGGAAAATAAAATATGCAAATGGCGCGAAACGAGGAGGCAGGGCTTTATTCTGCATGTCCTGCAGACTGCAGATATTTTTAGTACTTGATCGTAAAGCATTTCCATTATATTAACCCTTATCAGTGGCGTGGCGTGATTTGCGATGTATCGATCGATCTGTCATTTAAACCAATGGAAAAGGATCGATTAAGAGGGTGTTCGCAGCGAACACCTAAATAATTGATTCTTCACCATAGGTTTAAATGGCATGACAATCGATACATCGAAATTCACGCCACGCCACTGACCCTTATAGATGCCCAAGCCGGGTCAATTTGACCCGACACGTGCCCCGCGGGTTGAATGGGGTCGGCACGCACAAGGTTTAGATATAAGTCTATAAATATATCGTAAAAAAAGAATCAGTCATTAAATTGAAAACGAAGGGGAACAATAGAGTGTTGGGGAATATTGAAGACAACTACCCTTAGAAATACCAAGCCAAATTGATCCGAGTATCTCTTCTGAGGGAGTCATGGGTCATGGGTCCGACCTATAAATACAGGTCTCCAAATACACAGGGCCGGATTTAGGGGGTGGCCACATGAGCCGCGGCTCATGGCGGCAAATTTTGCAATATTTTTAAAAGTAGGTATAAAAAAATATCGGATTCAGAAAAAAAATTACAAACCAGAAACGGCGACAAAATCTCTACTTCCTGAGAGTATAGTAATTTCTAATTTTGTCATCTTTCGGTGATATAAGAAACATCACTTTTAATTAGTCGAGAAAAGCGAGGAACCAAGCACGCATTTTGGCCTGGAACGGCGTGGCGCAGAGAGCAATGATGACGAGGACTTGAGATGAAAAGGAGAAGCCCTCGCCTTGACGCCTGTGACGCGCGGTCGGCATGTAACACATATTAGCGCCTACAAGACTGCATGAATACTTCACGCATTGCGTCAAACGCAGTGCGGTCAGCGGCGCGCGGTCGGCGCGCCGTGAAACGCATAGCGCCTACAAGACTGCATGAATACTTCACGCATTGCTCCAAATACAGTGCGGTCAGATTGTTCTTTCATACTTTTTTCGTTCATTTCTTAAAAATGGAAGGCCTTATCCACACAGAGATAGGTTTACGGAACTTAACTTTCGCGTAAAGTTCCGTGAACTTTTGTTAGTAAAATTTTAACTCGTTATACCTAAGAAGAACAATTGCCGGATTTTGCCACAAATTCTGTTGGAATGGAAACAGGCCTGATTACTTGTAATTAATTCTTTCCGACAGTATGTCGAGTTTCCCTTCAAAATTTAGGAATTTTTGACACATCTTGAGAAAGAGTTACTCTACTAAAATTGTTGTCTCCATTGGCTAAGGTCTGTTTCCTTGTGGACCGTCAAACATATTCACGTCGAATGCAGCTACGGATTCAAAATGAAATTTCACGTGTTGAAGCTTCATCTATTTCTCAGAGGGCTGCTTATGCAACTTGCAAAAATATTATACAAAAATTCGACAAGAAACTTCGAAATTTGACTCATGTCTTCTCCCACAATTTGATTCGGTTCATAGCATACCAAGTACACAGCGGAAGTTTTAAAAAATGTAAAGCAATTCCAAAATATTGTCCAAGAATTTGACAAGAAACTTCGAAATTTGACTTATGGTTTTTCCCCCACAATTTAATTGCGGTTCATGGCATACTGAGTCCGTAGCGGAAGTTTTAACACATTTTGAGCAATTCCAAAATATTGTACAAGAATTCGACAAAAACCTCGAAATTTGACTTGTGGTTTTCCCCCAGAATTTGATTGCGGTTCATAGCATACCAAGTGCATAGCGGAAGATTTTAAAAAAATAAGGTAATTTCTCATGAAATTTTATGAAATTTCATTTAAAAATTTCATACAATTTTGCTTCTTTGAGTGCAGCACGTAACGTATGTTAATTTCCATTTTCATTGCCATAGACCCACTCCTCGGGGGCCCCCGAATCCGAAACTATGCACTCGAAATAGAGGCGGACAAATAAAAGAGGCGCAAATATAGGAGAGAGGCACGGTCATCCGGAAGTGCCCTTTGACCTCCACAAACTGTTACAGTAACGTCATTTAACTTTTACCCGAGCACTACCTCCGACGAAACTCGGATAAAGGGAATCATCGCGGGCTGAATCCTCGTGAGCTCCAAGCGTACATTCACCCCCTCCCCCTCGTCCCCCATCCCCCGCCCCCGCCCCGCCTGGCCCCGCGAAGTCTCCGCGCCCCCACCCCCGCCACCCCCAACCCTCTTTTCTGCCCGCACCCACTACGTCTTTTTATTACACCGAACTCGAATCGATACCGTCCGCCACCGAACTGTGTGTGCTCCCGGCGTCTCGCTCGGTGCCGTTTGACGCTTTTTAATGGATTAACCCCGAAATCGTCTCGCAGTCTTCCTTATTACCGTCTGCTGCTTTATGAATCATTGCCCCTGAAAAACGGTTGCACTTTCCGGCGTGCATTTCCACCGTGTGCCGCCTCCCGCCCTCGCACCTCCGCCGCCGCCGCCCCGCGCCGGGACTGCCGGGAGTTCGCTCCTCGGAACAAAGGATGCGTTCGCCTCTTCCCGTTCTGCCAACTCCTCGAGTGTTCGGGGACGTTACACTTGCCGCCCCCGCGCACGTGAGTCCCGACTCCGAGTGCCCTCTGAGAAGGAACGTCGTGTGGAAATTCCCACGTAGACAAATTTACCCCCGACGAAATTTTTGTTTTCGAGGGAGCTGTGAATATTCTTTCTTGAATTTCCGGATCTTGGGTGCCATTTTTAGACATTTTAGACTCAGGTGGAGCCAGGGGGGGGGGGGGGCGTGGGGAGCGTGGGGGGTCCCAACTTATGACCCTAGAAAGTTTGTGAAAAAAGCGGCCTTCCTCATTTGCAAATCAATGGCATAAGTTTAAAAACTACAGTGATGTAATTAATTCTTTCATTGAGCAACGTAAGATTACTTTTCTTTGACTTTGTTTTTGATGAACAGCTGAAGACTGAAATTTTAAAAATTGCTCTGTAGCTTCCTTTATTCATTTTTTTGATGCATAAACAAGGAAAAACCTTCAGAATTATTGCTCAAAACTCTTTGAGAATATGTATGAGGAATAAGAGCAAAATGGCAGATTTCCAAGAATGTTGTTAGTTAGCCCTCACAGAGCAGAGCGATGAAATTCATATTATTTGTAGTTCACATTAAGCATTACATTGTTGCATTTCAACATATGCTTTCTGACCCAAACTTTTGTTAAAACCTACCAGTGAAACTAAATAAGTTATACGTTGCTCTATTTTCGTCTTTCTAAGGTCCCTGTCGGATATCATTTAAACCGCCAAAGAACGATTGACTTCATAAAATTTTGTTAAGTCTAAAATAATTTGAAAAAAATCCTCCGAAACACTCCGACTATATTATTCGGCCATTTCTAAACTTTATGATTTCTTTTGAAAAAAATCAACTTTTCTCGGGTATTAAGTAAATGTGATACGAGTACAATGGATCTATGTTTGAAATTTTTCTTCGTGCATAGTCAACATGACGTTCATTTTAAACATAACATCGTGATGTACTGAGGACCAGATGATAAATGAGAATAAACAATCAATAAAATCAAAATTACAAACGTTGTCGAGATATAGATGCCATGATTCCGTGCGCACTTCCCATACACCCGAACGCAACACTCATCGTTTGTGTCAATGGGACTTTTATTTCTGACAGAAGTCCTTCGCTTTTAGGCTATTTTGATGGTTGAATAACTGATCGTGCTATTATTGTATTATTGTATTATTGTATTATTTATATTATTATAGTGATAAACGACAATTTTGAAAAGAGGAAACAAACAGGAACACAATCACGTTATTCTGATGGGGATTGAAGGTCCATGTCAACCTACTTCTTTTGGCAGGAGGGGGAGAAAAAAATACGTTTGCCCCACGTCGAATTGTATTGCTTTTGTATTGGCTGAGTGCGAGTCGTTGTTGGACCGCGCTTAGATATTTTGTAGGCAATTCATTTTTCTCGCTTGTTCCTCTTGCCAAATCATCATCATTATTTTTTCAGCATATCGATTGACTCTACAAAATATTGGAATTTGGTCTGTGGTGTGTGTTGCGGATCTGAGGTCACATATATTTTAATAATGATAATAAAAATTACGGACCGTTATTGTTGTTTTACAAAATTTCCCGGGTTTTTTTGGCCCTCGCGAGAATATTCACCAGGCTTTGTCTCCACAGGGCATTTCATGGGATATTTACTCAAAAAGAATCTTATTTCCAAAGTTTGGAAAAATATTGAGTCGTCAATAATAGTCACTGTACCAAGTGGAGTCCACGTGGAGTCCAGTGGCGAGACGTGATGCGTGAATGATCGATTGCCGATATTTTCCCATTTGAGCTGTGGTAAAGAATCGATTATTAGGGTGTTCGCTGCGAACACCCTAATAATCGATCTTTTTCTATAGGTTTAAATGGTAGATCAATCGATGTATCGCAAAGCACGCCACGCCACTGGTGGAGTCCTAAGAGCGTCTCAGAGAGAAGAAGAAGACATTTTTTTGTTTTGCTTAACGGGGAAAAATCCCGGAAGTTTTACCTCTGCGATTCGAACTTGGGAAAAATCCTACGAAACGTCCCGTGGAGACAAGGCCCTAAAAATTTTGTGCAAAAATATGTGGGTACTCTCCTCAAAAATAAAGTAGGAGCAGACATTATTTAAAAAGCGCAATCGAAAAATGAGTATTTTTGGTTTTACCATTGACATTCCGGTGCAGACTCATTAATGTTGATCAGCATACCAATTTTATCAAAAAAATGTTTAGCCATTTTTTGTCACTTTTATGAGACAATGTATTTAACTACAACAATCTGGGCATGAGCAGTGAGCATGGTTCATGTCCTAAAAAAACATTTTCTCTGAAATTTTGTTTCCAATTTTTACGGACGCAGGTTTATTTACAAAAATGAAGTATGCTAACAAAAAACAATGCCTTATGGCACCAACAAGCAAGAGGAAGTTTATCTTTGAGAGAAAATAAAAATGTAATTACGTTGCTTTTGTCTATTTCAACTTTTATATTGATTTCTACTTCTCGCCGAAGAATGCTCAAAATTGCACTGACACATGTCAGTGTATTGAGAACTGTTCACGATCAGGGCCGGATTGAGGGGGTGGCCACTTGGGTCGCGCCCCATGGCGGCAAAATTAGGGGGCGGCAAATTTTGCAATTTTTTTAAATGCAGGTGCAAAAAAATCGGATTCAGAATAAAATTACAAACAAGAAAAAGTGACAAAACCTCTCATTTCCTGAGAGTTCGTTAATTTCTAATTTTGTCGTATTTTGGTGATACAAAAGACTGCGCACCTTTAATTAGTTGATTTAAGAAAGAAACCAAACACGAAATTTGGCCTGGAGCGGCGCGGCGCAGAGAGAAATGATGACGAGGACTTGAGATGGAAAGGAGAAGCCCACGGCGCGGCGGTCGGCATGTAACACATATTAGCGCCTACGAGACTGCATGAATACCCCACGCATTGCGTCAAACACAGTACGGTCAACAGCGGTCGGCGCGGCGTGAAACGCACAGTGCCTACAAGACTACATGAATACTTCACGCATTGCGCCAAACACAGTGTGGTCAGCGCGGCACGGCGGTGGAAGTTAAAATTGTTAAACCACATTTATGTTTGTTCTTTCTTAATTTTTTAGTTCATTTCCTACAAATGAAAGGCCTTTGCCACACAGAGATAGGTTTACGGAACTGAACTTTCGCGCGAAGTTCCGTGAACTTTTGCTAGTAGTGTTGACAGGGCTTACGCAAAAAATGTGTCCAACATGAGTGAACGCGTCTTATGCACCCTTCTCCCTCCGGCACGTTCACTTGATGGTTTTTATTGATGTTTCAAAATGAATGAGAAGAGGGCGGCAAAATACAGGCGGCCCATGGGCGGCAAGTAGGTAAATCCGGCCATGTTCACGATAAAAATCTAATTCAATCTTTCGCATCAAAGGTCTAGACGAGAATGAGGAAAAGTGCAGTTCATTTTATTTTCATTTTTATTCAAATAAAAGGGGTTTTCCAATCAAATGAGCCTTACACACAGAGCAAGTGCATTTTACCCGGATAAATGTACCTATGATATATAATAAATCAGTGCTGAAGAATCATCCAAAGCTTCTTCATTTTATCGAATATGCTATTGACGCTAATTGAGTGTTAAAGTTGTCGCTCGTAGCATTGTACATCAAACTCTAGCTCTAGATCATTCTGCATTATTGGTTGGAATATGTGCCATAGTGAGTGTAGGTAATTTGAAAATTATTCCAAAAAGCACGCGATTCACATTTAAAAATTTGTAGAAATGTTTAAATATCCATCAAAAATCATGAGAGCTCAATTCTCTGCATCAAGATAGGTAAGCAGAGAGCTTCGATAAAATCTTATAAAAGTGCAAAAATCCTTTCAGAAAAATTTCTGAATCACAATGCAGAAAATACCCGCAGAAAGTATCGTGGCGTGGACTAATTTTTCTCTGCTGCCAGCAAGCAGGCACTTCTTTCCGAGTGAGGGAAGATACTTCAATTGCCTTTTATTCTTTTGATGTTATCCAAGCTAATATTAAATAAAAATACTCTCTCACATCCTGTCATAGGAAGGATAGCCTTTTTGTGGCATAGGTAGCGTATTTTTTTATCCCCCTTCGTTTAATCTGAATGAATTTGCATGTACTCCGTAGTTTCAACGCTACGGGAAACCCTTCGCTCAAGAGTGGACTTTTTGGAATATTCTCATATTTGCACACATGATGCTCCTGTTCTTGCGGATGTTTTTAAGTTAATTCGTTTGACTTTGTTGACAGGACGAGGATGGCTCTGAATTGCAGCTACGAAGGAAGATATATTCACCCCAGAATGCACTGGTGTTGACCGTCATGATACCCATTCTTTGGGTGTCACTCCAAGCATGAAAACGTCGCTAGTGGCTACTCTTAATTTGCTCATGATAGGGCTCATACTGCCATGTAAGTAGCACGATCTCCTTTCTATGCACCACTACAGAGGGTTAAAAACGGGTCCATCGCAAACTTTTACCAGGAGAAAAAGAATAGTCGTTTTCCGTGAAAAATCACGACGAATTGGATTGCAAAAAATGAACCAAGAGCATTCCGATGTTGCTACGATTGTGCAACTTACACTCTTTGCCACAATATCACGGAAATAATGCACAAAATTAAATTTACAAAGGTAAATTTTTGGTTTGAATTTATAATTTATTGAAAGTAAAGATAAAACTTATTTAGGTAATCAGTTTAATTTGCAAGATAAAAAAAGTTGCACAATCTTAGTGACATTGGAACGCTCGTGGTTCCTTTTTGCAAAATGCAATCCAATTCATCCAGGCAGATTTAAATTGATTCCTAACGTAAAATTCTGCAATAGCCGAGAAATGTATGAATTTATCTCCTAGACATCTTACTGAAAAAAGTGTTGTGCTGAATCAATACAGTTTCGTGTCCACTGTGTTCCTGTTTCCAGCACAACACAAAGGTGAATTGAATCGGGGAATAAGTTGTGTCAGGTCAAATCTATTAAATTGGGTTAACCCGACACATCGATGTTCAAAGTGCGAAAAAAAGTAAAGTATCTCCATTGCTGTGTTAATAAATTCCACTCCTATTTTATATCTTCAAAGAGGAACAAGCCAGCTTTATAGCTTAACATTTTTGCAGGCTACTCTGCTAACAGAAAAGAGATATTACGTTGACTAGTGCTCCAAAGTAAAAATAAAGTATGACAGGAGGTCTGGAACGTCTTAAACGGAGATACGCAGTTTCCCACTTGACACAGCGATACGACTAGTGAATGAACACGTTAGTAGCATGGGTTCTCTGGACGCATATAGTTGTGTTGAATCGGCACAACACTTTTTACAAAGAAAAAAATCTAGAATATTTGGTTCAGCACGAAAAGTAGTTTTCAAGTTAGCCAAAGTTCTCTTGATTTAACACAAAATTGTGAGTACTCTCCCAATACTGTTGTGTCAATTCAACACAATATGACTGAATTCCTCAGTCGATACACTATGGCTTAAACGATTTTTTTCAGTACTAGGCTTTATCTCGTACAGAAAGATTGCGAAAAATAATTTGCAACAATTGAGCGTAAATAAATATTGAATAGTACTTAACAGAACGTATCAAACAGAATGACGTGAAGTACAGGCATAACTTGAGACATAATTTTAGAAGAATGACATCATGAATGAAAACTAAAGCAAGAGAGTTATTAATAAATCCTTAACTATTTTATGCATTTGTACTTGTGGTTTGAATAATACGAGAGAAGAAATGAAGAGCACTGAGAAAAGAAGTTCGATTGCAGGAACTTATCTTCGGTACATATTGAGCAACGAGCATTATTGGTTCGAGTGACCAAATTTTCGGTTTTAGGAACCGAATTTCATTAGTTGAACTAAAGTACGGTTTTTGTGACCGAAAACTTTAGTTACCTGAACCAAAAAATTCGATATTCAATATGTAGCAAATTTTTCTCTCCGTATGGAGAAGAAGAATCAGGAAGTATGAGAAATGAAAGAGAGGAAGAGAGTACGAAGGGGCATGGAGGGAGGAAAATAGAAGACGGCAGTGAGAGAAGGAAAGAGAGAGAGAGATTCCAAACTGAAAAATGAATTTTACTCCATGTTCTTGAAGGGTATTGCATGTTGGTTTAAGTAAACTCTTACGCAGATTGTAAGGCATGCACATTCATGTCCTTTGTCACCCATCTCATAGTAAGGTTCATGTCCGCCTTTCGTCTGTCGCGAGGAGGGAGGGGGGGGGGGGGGGTCGGTGCCGCTAAGCCATGATCGATAAAACCACGCCTTAGAATCGCGGTATTACTTTTAACAGCATTGCGGACAAGGAACAACTTCATAGTTTGAATTATTTTAATGCCGCCGGCATTTCCAAAGCATTTGAACTTTTTAACTAGTCGGAGAAATCAACGTATTACAGAGACGTGAAATGTTTCCTCCTCGTCATTACGTTTTTTCACGGTCAGGCAATTCTGTTCAAACGGCGCACACTGAATCGAACCCATGCATGGGGGAGGTTGGATAAAATTTGGAAACTTTAAAAGCTTATAACTCCGTTCATACACAACTTTGAGGTTCTAAAAGTGGCTCCATTGGTTTTCTCGTGAGATTTCCTTTAAAACTCACCCCTTCTACTTTCAAATGTGAAGAAATAAACAACAAAATTCTCAGTTTTAGTCAAAAATTTCATGCCCGATTTCTCTAACTGACTCGATCTTCTGTGCGGTGGTACATGGTGTCCGTGCGTTGGTGTTCCCCCAGTGGCGTAGCGTGCTTTGCGATTTATCGATTGATCTGCCGTTTAAACCTATGGAAAAGGATCGATAAACAGGGTGACGAAACGAACACTGTAAAAATCGATTCTTTACCACAGCTTCAAACGGGGCAAATATCGATAATCGATCATAAACGCCTCGCTAGTGAACTACAGACGCGGCGGCGCGGCGCCTCCGTCTTGTGACGAGAAACGATTCTTTCGGGTATAGTGCCGAGTTTGAGCTTTTTGGAAAGTTTGAATAATATCCACGTATAAAAGCTTGATCTACAAAGTTTCCTGCTTCATGGCCGAGTGAGGGCGAAGATAGCGGTCGGAAATTTCACGAGAACATTTAAAAAGCAGAAACTATATTGCGAACGAAGTACTAAGTTCAAAGTTCAATTCAATAAATGTCATTCGTATTATGATACATAACCACTTTTCGGAAATCTCGGAGAGTTAAATTCGGGAACGTTATGATCCGTAGTTCCACGCCTGAAAACTGGAACTTACAGTCGTTTTGCACCGGAAACAAACTGTTGAGAGTGATAGCCCGGTTGGCCAAATCAGGATTCGGGATTCTTTCATAACCTATACATATTAGGACCAAGTTCTTAGTAATTGCTTGTTAATTCGTTATAATACGGCGGAATAGACCGTCTATAGATTTTTCTCTCATATAGGACTGCAGGTAAACGTTCAACAACCCTAAATTAGCAGCCACTTTGATTTTAATGATTAAATTTCAAAGGTGTGCAAAGGCCATTGATGCCTGATTTAGAATTCTCAATCTTTGTCTCCGAGGATACTTGGTTTCGATAAGTATACATTTGTTTCATAGTTAATACCCAGGTAACCAAAGTTTTCGGTCAGAAATCGAATTAAGGATTGCTGAACCAAAGTTCTGTGTCTGTGCCCAGAAATCTCCGTACCTGAACCGGAAAACTTTGATGTTCAATACGAACTGATTTTTTTGCGGAACAAAGACATAAGGCAAACCGTGCAGTTTGCCTTACGCTGTCCTTTTGAACCGAATTGCACAGAAAATATCAAGTTGTGTCAAGCTTGCGCCGAGAAAAATGACATTGAAGTTTGATTTTTCCGTGAGACTCAATGTTACAGAGAAACTTTAACAACTACTTTCTGATTACAAATGCATTATTTTCGACTCTCGACAAGAGAATATTCACAACTTAGAATTCAGTTAACTGTTATTTGTTATTCTTTTTATTATTTATTTCATTTATTTTTATTTTTTAAAATTTTTTATTTTATTTTTCTACTTTTTATTGTTTTGTATTTATTTTCAATTTTCTTCTTTTTATTGTTTTTATTTATTTTTACTTTTACTCTTTTTATTGTTTTTATTTATTTTTATTTTTCTTCTTTTTATTGTTTTTATTTATTTTTATTTTTCTTCTTTTTATTGTTTTTATTTATTTTTATTTTTCTTCTTTTTATTGTTTTCATTTAATTTCATTTCCCTTATTTTTATTGTTTTTTTTTCATTATTCTTCTTCTTTTTCTTCGAAAATGCGGCTTGGTGCGTCTCCATTATACTCGGTCCATTTCTACCGCGGGCCGACGCAACATAAACCATAAAGCGGTGACCCCCGAAAACACCGTTAAAACTACCCGAAGCCCGTAATGCGGAACCTGTAAATTATTTTGTCTCCTGTCGCAGCGGGATCGGGCGGGGGGAGGGGGGACGTGAATACGCAGCCCTAATGAGCAGGAGGCCGCGGGAGCTTTGAAATTTTAAATCCGCGCTCGCCGCGGGGTTTGTGACAGAGACTTGTGTTGTGTCAGGAGTTAAAGCGGCACACTCGGCAAATTAGCAGCTGCTCCGCTTTGAAGGCGCTGAGTTGGACCCGCCGTGAAGAGGCCATTGACGGCGTCGAGTGCTCCTCTGGAAGTTCCTCCCCGAGGCCGTGCCCCCCCCCTCCCCCCCGGTCCCCCGCTCCCTGCGTTATAGTTGGCACACATTTATAGCCCGCTCCCCGCTCGCCCTCCGACACCGTTTCTTTCTTCCCAAAAGTAGGTGACCAATTATCACAGCGTGTGCCGCAGACGGAAATACTTGTCCTGATTCGGTGTAAATTTTTACTTGGAAAGATCACGCTCGTATACCTAATGTCTTCCAACAGAGACGTTAATAGCTGGTATACTGATCGTGTTTAGCATTTGATGGTCTTGTGGGGATCAACAAAAGGGATCATCGAACTAGGTATGATCTTGTGGGGATCAACAAAAGGGATCATCTAACTAGGTATGGTCTTGTGGGGATCAACAAAAGGGATCATCTAACTAGGTATGGTCTTGTGGGGGATCAACAAAAGGAATCATCTAACTAGGTGTACGTGCGGAATCACAAAAACCGCTAAAAAGGTTTGAAATATCAATTTTTGGTCAGGAGCTTGGTTTGTTAGTTTCAACAGTGGCGAGGCGTGAAGGATCGATTATCGATATTTCCCTATTTGAAGCTGTGGTGAAGAATCGATTATTAAGGTGTTCGTTGCGCACACTCTGTCTATCGATGGTTCTCGACAGGTTTAAATGACGGATCAAGTGATTTATCTTAAATCACGCCACGCCACTGAGTTTCAATGCTATTTGATCGGATCAACATACCAGGTATGAATACGAGTAAGTAAGCTACATCTTGAGTTTATGTCGTATATTGATCACTGGAAAAAAATGAATCGACTGGTATTTTGGGAAAACTGAACAGATGAATGCTGAATAGGCCATTTCTGGAGACGGATTGGACTTCATTTTGCATTCCTGAAGAACTAAAATTTCTGGCACATCCACAGCGCCTATCTGCATAGGGATCAACAAAGTGAATATGTAAGAAATTGCAAAAAAACGCCAAAGTTAAAACCCCAAAAAGCCGAAATTTCAAGAGGAAAACGTTGTAATACGTACAAACAATCGAAGCAGATTTTGAAAAATTGGCAATGTCACGGTAAAAATCATGAATAGTTTACTTCATCGGCATAATAGGCAACGCTGGAATTAAGTTAAGGTAAGAGAAACAAGCAAAACGCCCCCAGTAAGTGTTGTATGCAATGAACTCTTGACGAATTTCAATATAACGCTTGGATGCAACTATTCGGGCTTTCCGGATATCCATGTTGCATACGCAAGGAAGAGAAGGTGTTTTTACGCTCAGGCACTGATTGCTTCACCCGCGGAGCTGCTTGGTGTTGAGCTGCACTGCGACGGTTCAAAATGACAGAGCGACTTCAATGCTTCAATGGACCACTAGACAAGGTACTAATTCAAGTATTCTGATACATGTTTCTTAACCAGAATTTAACGTAGAACACGATTCTTGCATTGAAAATTACTGAAATTAACTCCTAACTAAGATATCAACGTTTTTATTTAACATTGGTTACGAGGAATTTGAACTGCCCGCTCACAAGAAACTCAAAGCTCTACGTGAGTCAAATCGCACACCACAACGGTTTCAGCAAGCTTCTCAATCGAGCAATGTTCATTTCCCACCATGTGTTGTTCAAACTATTAGCAATTTGCTATAGCTGAGCCAAAGCGTCAAGATTGAGGTTGCCAGATTTTTATATCGCAGAGACTGTTATGATAACGTTTAGCGCGCGATATGAATCGCGTAGAGCATTGAGTTTTCATGAACGGGTGGTTTGAATTCACGCATCAAGAATTATTAAATATTTTTGTAAGGAGTTGATTGCGGTAATTTTTGTTGTGCGCATCGTGTTTTACGTAAAATTTTGGTGAAGAAACATGTATCAGAATGCTGAAATCGTACCTTGTCTAGTGGTCCATTACACTACATTGGCATTTCTTCGGCACGGCCATACTTGTGATTGCACACAGGCGTATTATGTTTGTATATCTTGTGTGCTTTTATTTCAATACCTTTGATGTGCGTAGCATGATTTTTAAAAGAACTATTTGCGTCTAAGATATGTAAACGAAGAACTGACGGCACTCTGTCCTTTCGGATCCTCGCAGTATTGTCCGCCGCTGCCCAAGGCCCAAAACGCCTTCACTCCCGCGCGTATGCAACACGGACATCCATAGAGCCCGAATAGTTGTATCTTGCATCCAGGCGTTATCATGAAATTCGTCCAGTATTCGTTGTATGCGATTTTAACTCAGGGTTGAAAACACTTGGCTTGTTTCTTTTACACCTTAATTTGATTCCAGCGTTGCCAGTTGCGCTGATGAAGTAAAGTATCACTGGTTTTTATCGACTGATTTTATCGCTGTAACAATCGGTGTGAAAATGAATATAAATGTTTGTTTTTGACCTCAAAATTTGTTCTACAGCCTAATGAGCATGTAAATAGCCCGATTGATACATATGTTTTTCAAAAATTTCAGGCCTGTGTTCAGAGGACGAGGAAAGACTGGTTCGCGATTTGTTTCGCGGGTACAACAAGCTGATTCGACCGGTGCAGAACATCACTGAGAAGGTTGATGTCCGATTCGGGCTGGCTTTCGTTCAACTTATTAATGTGGTAAGAGCATTTGTAAGAATTTTTCACTCCGAGGTTATATGTGTCATAAGTTGAAAAGTCAAGACATTTCGAAATAAAAACGGAGTCTTACAAAATGATGAAGCGTGAATCGAACTCCTCTTGCGTTAGGAGGAGTCAAAGATAACAAAAAATTGACAAAAATTCCAAGGACTGAGTTTCATGTCCAAGCTTCCTCCCAATTTGAATTTTTCGAAAAAAATTATCTGCACTGCGATCTCGGTTCACAATAGATGTTACTCTTCATCGTCATGATGCGATGCTCTGGTTAGTTTTCTGCACCTTTGCATGCTGTTTTTTCTTTAAAATGCCAAAGAAATCGATGCCCTACGATTCACCAAAATGCATAAATTGCAATTTGCCAAGCTACTTGCAAACCTTTGTTTACAAATCTTCCTCGCCAGTTTTATGTTTCGACTTTTCGAAATTGTATATTTTGGAGCATTCCGCTACTTCATCTGTTGATTTATCTGCTGACCAATTTTAATTCTATCCTGGCGTAGCTCGCAAAACTTTATTTGGTCAGTATTGCGAGAATCTATTTTAGAATATTCAGCTTTTTTTTCTTCTTTTGTGCACCACTCAATCATTCGAATTCCTTTTTTCCAGAATGAGAAGAATCAAATTATGAAATCAAACGTCTGGTTGCGACTGGTGAGTAGAACTCATGAAACAACTTACATGATGTCATAATAAACTTAAATTTGAAAATGATTTTATTCGTTGACGTTTGTATGACGTTTTCTCTTTATAGTATCTTACATACCATTATGAGGAAAGAGAAAAAATAGATAATGGGGATTATAAATGCCTTCGTTAGACAAAGGTGGGGCATAAATAAACCCTTAGTAGCAGCAGCCATAAGTACATCAATGTTTCTGAGACGAATAACAAATTCTACCACTTTTCATTCACATGTATAATTTAGACACAGAAAATAGGTTATCTTATAAATCGTGCCGATTTCCCCGAAATAAGTTTACTTTTTCAGGTGAAAAATGCAAATATTTTCAAACTCCTTATTGCCCCGTATGCCCCTTTCTTCGTATAAATAGACTTCCACGCAGTGCCCCCCTAATAGATTCAGTTGAAAAAGCATTTTCATAATTATTTGAGTGTAACATCGTTCAATTTCTTAATATTTTTCGTGATGATACCCTGGTAAAAATTGGCGATACGAGCTGCGTTTCAAAATATCATAGGAGTTCTTATAGCCGACTAAAGAAGACTATTGAAAATCATGTAGCTGGCTGTAGAAAGCGGAGCAAATCATATAGCCGGGCTATACGAAGCTATAAAAAAGTATACAGTCGGGGTATAGTTCCTATTGCCGGGCTTTACACTTTATCGCCATTGGCTATAAAAGGCTATAAGAAATTGTGTAGAAATTTGTGTGCACAAAACACACATTATATTTTCCTTTAAAACATATTTTTTTTTTCATCAATTAAAATGAGATGGTCCATATAGAGTGTGCAAACATTTCGAAATCATGAGTTGAAAAACGCTGACTCCGCGCGATTAAATATTAGAGCCTAACACAAAGCGGAGCGGCGACGCATTGGCGCCTACAAACCTAACAGGGATACTTCACGCATTGCGCGGCGACGCACTGGCGCCTACAAACCTAACAGGGATACTTCACCCATTGCGCAATGCGTGACGTATCCCCTTAGGTTTGTAGGCGCCGGTGCGCGGGTGCGCGTTTCGCGCTGGCAACATGCCGCTCCGCTTTGTGTCAGGCACTAATATTTAAACTAACTAAGTCCTAGTATCCGTATTTAGTAACGTTTAGCATAAGCATTATTATCTGGCTGTTGCTTAATCGCCATCGGCTATAAAAGGTTATAAGAAATTGTACAGCCGACTACAGAAGCTATTGGAAATCTTACAGCCGGCTTTAGGTCTATAGTATTTTGGAACACACATTCTACTGTCAATTTTTACCAGGGCACTTCCACCAACGTCAATTCAGACATCAATGCACATGAAACAGGGACGAAAAGAAAAATTATACAAAGAATGAGAGAAAGAAGAAAACGAAGAAATATAAGAAGGGAGGAAAAAGAAAAAGAGGAAATTCACATCAATGCAAAACTTAGAAAAGAACCTTTATTCAATTGAAAAGTCATTTCATTTTCATTTAACCACATATTAACTGATTTTTACAGGTATGGAATGATTACCAACTTCGATGGGATGAAACAGATTACGGAGGGATAGGTGTTTTGCGATTACCACCGGATAAAGTGTGGAAACCTGATATTGTTCTTTTCAACAAGTGAGTTAAGCTCTATTTGACACCATTAAATCACCCTTTCTTCCAGCTTTTCGCGTGTGAGCTACAACCAGCGCTAAATCCTTGTTGCTCATGATGAGCCATTATTCTTTCCCTAATTCTTCACAATGCTAGTTGTATTGAATCAAGTATTCTCAATTGCACTTTCAGAGTGTTAAGAGCTAGAAGGCCAAAGGAAGCAGCGTAATGGTCGAGAAAGGTAGCTTTTTACAAGCGTTCTTTCATTATTTTCTTTGGGCCTTTTTTCATTGTAACGACGCCTTGCAAAACAGCTGCAGCGTGTCAGCTGGCTTTGAGATGAATAAAAAAAAAAAACAGAGCGCCTTCAATTTTTTTTTTTATGCAATATGGACATCTGGAAAGCACGAATAGTTGCATTCAGGCGTTGTCATCAACGACGAGATGTCCCGATGTGTTCGTTGATCGAATATCAACTGAAAGTTGCGGTAGCTTGTTCTATCTGTGAATTTGAGGAAGCGTAACGATCCTCCCTTTTTTAATGTACGTGTTAAATCCATGCATGAAGTTTTTAAGAAAACCAAAATTATCACTGCAAATGAGGGGACGTTGCCTTCTGTTTTCTGAGGACATAATGCGACGATTCATGCTCATCAAGAGTAAATGGACGTATTTCTATCAAACGGAACTAAGCGCCAATTTCAGTTCCTTTTGAGGAATTTTGAATCCCGGACAGCGCGTTCTGTCAAACGGACCTAAGCGCCATGGAAAAGCATTGCGAGTATAGGACGGAATAAGCCGGACGCCCGATTCCGCCGCCAATCCAAGCCCCCCTCTACCTTCCTCACCCTAAGGCGCTTAGGTCCGTTTGATAGAAATACGTCCAAATAAAGAACCGGAAATGAAATAACTTTGAAATTCCAAACATCTGTACTTCTATCATTTTCTAGGATATAGTTAATTCATAGAACTATATGTATGATTTAAAAATCAAATAAAATTGCGTCATGGGCGTTAGACACTGAGTCAAAAGTCATGTAGTAAAAGAAGAAGTAGTTTTGTATATTAATTATGGTATCCATGCCTGGGAAAGGGAATATTTTTGGAAATATCCTTAGAAGTATTATTTCTGAGTTCTGCACGCTGTTACTGAAGTCTTATGAAGGATGAACCTCAAGCGCCCATGAAACATACTTAAGTAATAAGAAATCGCGGTTCCATGAGTTTCTTGCCGTTAGGAATACAAACCACACTGAATATTCCCCATAGCTGTAAATTTACGAGTAAGTCCTAGAATGAACTAAAGCTTCTGTTACAGTTCATCAGAAGTTCTAATCGATTGAGAGGTGGATAATGGAAATAAACCAGTCCAACGTAACACTGCATCGCCGGTTTATGGTTGTCGTCTCACCAATAACCTCGCAATAACTGTATCGGACTTTTTATCCCAGAAACACTTAAACATCCCTGCGAGGGACGCTTTTAGAAAACTGAAACCTTAAATTAAAGATTTATAAGGCTTAATGCATTTAAGGACTTATTTGTTATAGGTAGCAGCGCCATTCTTTTTGAGTGTCCCGCAAACCGAAGCGAGACACCGCCACTAAATTGCCAATTGCACTCCTCTCCAAGCACCCGCATTAGGGAATTTTATGTCTAAGCTGTCATACCTTAACTGATGGCGGCTCCGCAATTCGCATAGAGCTTTCAACCGCCGAAATTGCTCTATTTTTCTTATCTTTTCACCCCTCGCCCGCCCCAGTCGTGCTAACGCCCTCGCCCTCCTCGGTGATTTTCGGATCTTGTCCCTTATCTTCTGGCTCGTTTCTGGTTCGTTATCAGAACGCAACAACTTCCATTAGCCTCATTAGGGGTTGTTCGCTATGCTCCCCCCGTATGCTCCCCTCTCGCGTCTATGATAGCGAGCTCGTTGCTGCTGTGACGAACGCTTTCGGATGCGGTGGATCATCTTGAGTCTTGAAAATATCTTATTCTCGCTCGTGATAAGCGTTCGCTCCAAAATATGGTGATCAAAGCGCTCGCGCTCATGCCCGAATGAAAATTGACAAACTGCAATGTTTCTGAGTGGAGGAGTAAACGCGACTTCAAAGAATCATTATTGAAAAGAGCGGATCATTAACACAGTGCTCTCGTGCTAGGGGAAAACGCTGCATGCTCCTTCAGACGTTGCCTAATTAGTAATTTCCTCCATAATTTATTAGTTGGGGTTATAGTTCCTTATGTTTTCTCTTGCTCTGCTCATTTTGTGTTTTCTCTTAGTTTGGGGTTGCCTATCTGGTTGACTTTTATTGTTCTATCCTGGCTTAATTTTAGTAATGAATCATTTTCTCATTTAGTTCCTGTAGAAACTCTAGTAGTCTTAATTTCTTCTAGAAGCTATCTGTAATTAATTTTCAAGTGAATTTGTGAAGATTTTTTCCCGAATTTTTTAAAGAATTTTATTCGTAATCAGATCTGATTCTAACTTACATAAAAATATCAAGAGAAAATATCCGTAACACTCCTTGAAAATAAACATTTTATAGAAGGAACTTCGGCAACTTTAGAATGTTCATTCTGCGTTTTTCCTCAAAATGGTAGTATACTGCCGTGCTAAGATAAAACACCGTATGAGCCGTTGAAGTTGCCAAACTTCCTTTGTTTGTCGTACTTCATTTTCAGAAAAATTTGTGAGTAATTACCTTCCAAATTTTCAGAGAAAATTCAAGTGTGTAGAAAGAAGACGTTTTCGATTGTTGCAAAAATTACGCAGAGGGAGGTGTTGTATTATGTCCTAGGATGAGTGCTACCGATTGTTTTAAAAAAAAGAATTTCGAAAAATTGTTCAGTCTTCCGGCAAGTCAAGGACATCATTTTTAATTCATATCGAAGGTCGGTTACCTTTGGACTAAAATATAATATGAGCTGACATTCTGAAACGCCGTGATTCGATAACTTCCTCCACTTTCTTTTTAACTTTATCTTATCAATTCTGTTGCAGTGCCGATGGTAACTACGAAGTTCGTTACAAGTCTAATGTTCTGATTTATCCTCACGGAGAAGTTTTGTGGATTCCTCCTGCCATTTACCAGGTAACTTACTCCGATAGGTTTTAAACTTTCACTCGTATCCAGCACATGAAATGAATTCTGTCAACTTCCAGAATCAATATGAAAAGAAAGGAGAAACTTTGAGAAGATCGCACAGAGTGGAAACTGAACAAAAGTTTCAGACAGCTCTGGCGTGTCTTCAGAAAATTATCTTAATAATTTATAGCAAAATGATTTCCATAGCGTCTTTTCGTGGGTGATTAATAAATGTCGGGTTATATTTGAATTTTATCCATCGCAAAATGTCACGATTGAAATATTAATTTCGCAGTTTCTTTTTAATATTTCTGGATGGAATTTGATCCTAAGCAGCTTTTAAACTGAAGATTCGTCTCTAGATAATAATATTGGTGCAAAGCAGTTTAATTCTGTAACAGCGCGGCATAGCGTGCTTTGCGATATATCGATATTTCTGCCATTTGAATCTACGGTAAAGAATCGGTTATTAAGGTGTTTGTTGCGAAACCCATTCAATCGATCTTTTTCCATGTTCTAAATGGCAGATTAATACATATATCGCAAAGCACGCCAATGAAACCATTTCCTTTCGGGGTTCGTCGTTGTGCTAAGGAAGATAAGGGTTCCGTCAAGGAAGCGACTTATTACGACAAGAAATATTTGACTCGTGACAATGAAATTTTATTTGCCTATAAAATTGTTTTGGTCACTGCAAGGGCAGAACGAGAAACATTTCATAATTACATGTAAACTTTTCTTGTCAAAATTAAAAGTGTACCAAGTGAAATGAGTAGTTTCCTTGATGTAACGATCATTTTCCTTGACGCAATGAGAAGTTGTTGAGGAAGAAAAGTTCTTTGCTACCGCAAGACCGATTTTCTGATTAATTTTGGGTCATTTAAAGTTTCATTTGAGCTTCCGCGATACTGCGGAAAATCCAGATCTCCACAGGAGCCAACGGGAGCTCTGAACACGGGGGAAAAATTAGACTATTGTATTATAATCCTGGCTGGTAAAAAAAAAAAACTACGACCTCAAAACCAGCAGCCTGACGACGTTGACAGCGGGCTGATGGTTGAAATTGATACACGAGGCGATAGATAAAGATGACAAAAAGGATATAAAGGGATCCGATTGGTGGAAGCGGGTGGTTGAGATGGACGAAGGAGGGAAGTAATAGACTAGCTGACGGCAACCCGTGAGAGGCTTTATAGTTGGTCTATCGTTTTCCCCATTAGTCCATGACAATTACCTGTTACAACCAATAGGATCGCTCCATATTCCTCATGTCTTCTTTGTATCTGTAGCTTTGTCTATCAATTTCAACAATCAGCCCGCAGACCGCAGATCTGTTGAATTTTATCCCTATATTGTAGGAGGCTTGTCAGCCTCCCTAGTAAAAGTGGGACATCGTGACATCCCTCTGATGTCATAATGACATCCACTGTGTGTTTCATAAAACAGTGTGACGTCACAATGATCTCCGCTGAATACTCTGCCATCACAGTGCCATCATAGTGATGTCTGAATGGTCAGAATGATATTAGAGTGAAATCATAGAGATTTGTTTCATAAAGCATTGTGATGTCCCAATGACGAGGTCATTATGCTCCACTTTTACCAGGGGCTTGACCCAACCCTGCATGCACTGGAAAAAAAAAAAAAACACATTGGATCTAGAGTCCAGACTCTTAAAAACATCGACAAGGAAAAATACTCTTGATTCAATCAGATTTAAGCTTAAATCAAGAACCAATCCTCTTAATTTGAGCGGATTTCCTTTAGATTTAAACTTAAATCTGATTGAATCAAGAGTCCTTCTTCTTGTCAATGTTTTCAAGAGTCTGGACTCTAGATCCAATGTGTTTTTTTTTCCAGTGTGCCCCGTGTCGCTGGGTTGGAGTAAATCCAACGACCATTATCTCAGAAAGCTACCGTTCGCTCTCGTTATAAAACGTTCGAGTGTTTCATTACCTATTTACCAGACTGCGTGGGCGGGAGCGGGCGCGAGACAAGAAGTCTGGCCCGCAGGAGGCGGCACTCAGCCGTCGCCGGGAATGAGCCGCGAGGGAGGCGGATTTTCGTCAAATCTTTGATGACATGCTTTGCATAGCGCGCATTCCTGGGCCCTCGTCTTCTATGCAGGGACGCGGGAGAATGCGCCGCTGCCTCCGGGCGAGCAAGGAAAAATCCCAAGTGGAGAACGAGCGATACCGCCGCCGCCGCCGCCGAGTCGGAGATTCCGCCCGGCGAAATCAAACGCCGAGCTTGACTCCGGCCTCCCGTAGTTTCCTTCGTTTGAGCTTCCGCGACACTGCGGAAAATCCAGATTCGCTCCAACGAGAGCTCTGAACACGGGGGAAAAATTTAAATCTATGAATCTGGACTGTTGAATTATAGTTCTGCTCAGTCAAAAAATTATGCTACGATCTCAAAACCATCTGCGGGATGATTGTTGGAATCGATAGACAAAGCGATAGACAAAGAAGACATAAGGTTTTACTCCAACCAGAAGCGAAACGTGGTGGGGTTGAGGCTTGTCAGACTCCTTGCCAGACAAAGCGATAAAAAAAAGAGGACATAAGGAGCAATCCTGTTGGTTGAAATGAGTGGTTCTCATAGAGTTTCCTTCGTTTGAGCTCCCGCGACACTGCGGAAAATCCGGACCCGCTCCGACGGGAGCTCTGAACACGGGAGAAAAATTAAAATCTATGAATCTGAGCTGTTGAATTAAAATCCTGGCTGGTAAAAAAATATGCTACGATCTCAAAACCGTCTGCGGGATGATTGTTGAAATCGATAGACAAAGAAGACATAAGGAGCTATCCTGCTGGTTGAAATGGTCTGTTGAATTAAAATCCTGGTTTGTAAAAAAAATGCTACGACCTCAGGACCGTTTGCGGGCTGATTATTGAAATCGATAGACAAGGCGATAGAAAAAGAGGACATCAGGAGCAATCCTATTGGTTGAAATGAGTGGTTCTCATGGTGTTTCCTCTGTTTGAGCTTCCACGACACTGCGGAAAATCCGGATCTGCTCCAACGGGAGCTCTGAACACGGGGGAAAAATTGAAATCTATAAATCTAGGCTGTTGAATTAAAATCCTGGTCGGTAAAAAAAATATGCTACGACCTTAAAACCGTCTGTGGGCTGATTTCTAAAATCGATAGACAAAGCGATAGACAAAGAAGACATGAGGATTTACTTCAACCAGAAGCGACACGCGGTTGGGTCGAGGCTTGTCAGACTCCGGCAACATGGGGATAAAATTCAACAGATCTGCGGTTTGCAGGCTGATTACTGAAATTGATAGACAAACCGACAGACATAGAAGACGTAAGGAGTATGGAGTGATCCTTCTGGTTGAAATGGGTGGTTCTCATAGAGTGAGGGTGAAAACAATGGACTAAATCAAGGGTCTCTCGTGGGTTGCCGTTAGTTAGTCTATTACCTATATCTCCTTTGTCCATCGCAACCACCCGCTTCCACCAATAGGATCCCTGGATCACTCCATATCCTTTTTGTCATCTTTGTCTATCACTTTGTCTACCAATTTCAACAATCAGCATGCTGATGTCAATTTCACGTCCAGCAGCCTGGCGATGTTAACAGGGCATAGGCAGGCAGGAGGGAAAACTGGGAAAAATCCCAGTCGGCCAGCCGATTTTGGGATGATTGTGGACTAACTTATCTCCTCCTCACGGAAAAAGCGACTAAATTGGGTCGATTCAAGGGGACGATATACCCATCAATGGGGCGATATTCTCTGTTATTTTACGACTCCAGTCCTTCCCTAGATGTTAAGTTGAGGTGAGCCGATGGCCGGAGGAATAGTTAGGACCAGAGCATCATGCATTTCTTAAAATATAGACCCTTAATTGGTGACAAATCGTAGAGTTCAGGAAATACAGCTAGGGTGAGCCCAAAAACGGATCCTTATTCTTTTGCCCGACAAGAAAGTTTAATCACTTATTACCTCTAATCATAGACCACTGAAGAGGTAAATGTGTTTACCGAAAAAAATGCTCGGGATAGCGTCGGCAGTGCTCATCACATCTCTCATTTCTATCCGTAGCGTATCGACAAAAGTATCAAATGGATGTATTTCTGTCAAACAGAACTGAGCGCCAATTTGAGTTCCTTTTGAGGAATTCAGAATCCCGGATAGCACGTTCTGTCAAACGGAACTAAGCGCCATGGAAAAGCATTGCGAGTATAGGACGGAACGAGTAGGACGCCCGTTTCCGCCGCCAATCCAAGCCCCCCCTCTACCTTCCTCCCCCCCATGGGGCTTAGTTCCGTTTGATAGAAATACGTCCAAATTTCAACGTTGCTAACTAAATTAACGATGGTGAATTTATTTCTGTGTTCTCAGAGCTCATGCACCATAGACGTCACGTACTTCCCGTTCGATCAGCAGACATGTATCATGAAATTCGGATCATGGACATTCAACGGCGATCAGGTTTCCCTGGCCCTCTACAACAACAAGAACTTCGTGGACCTCTCGGACTACTGGAAGTCAGGAACGTGGGACATAATCGAGGTGCCGGCATACTTGAACACCTACCCGGGGGTGCCGACGGAGACAGACATCACGTTCTACATCATAATCCGCCGGAAGACGCTGTTTTACACGGTCAATTTAATCCTGCCGACGGTCCTGATCTCTTTTCTATGTGTTCTCGTTTTTTACCTACCGGCCGAGGCCGGCGAAAAAGTTACTCTAGGCATTAGTATTTTACTGTCACTGGTTGTGTTTCTTTTGCTAGTCTCGAAAATCCTGCCCCCGACCTCGCTTGTTCTCCCCCTCATAGCCAAATACCTACTATTCACTTTCATCATGAACACGGTGAGTATATTGGTGACGGTGATCATCATCAACTGGAACTTCCGAGGGCCGCGCACCCACCGGATGCCGGTCTGGATCCGGTCCGTGTTCCTCTACTACCTGCCGATCATCCTGCTCATGAAGCGTCCGAAGAAGACGCGGCTTCGTTGGATGATGGAGATGCCGTCGATGACCAACGTCTCGTCGGTCCCCCCGCATCCTCACTACGGGTCACCCACAGAGCTTCCAAAAAACCTGGCCCAGGCCTCGAGCAAGTCGAAGACGGAGGTGATGGAGCTATCCGACTTCCACCACCCCAACTGCAAGATCAACCGCAAGGCCAGCGTCGAGCGACGGGAGAGCGAGAGCTCCGATAGTCTCCTCCTCTCCCCGGAGGCCTCCAAAGCCACCGAGGCTGTCGAGTTCATCGTAGAGCATCTTCGAAACGAGGATCAATATATTCAGGTAACGCACCATTTCTTGGCATTTCCAAGTTAGGACCAAGGGCAGAAGGCATGTCCGAACGGTGGCATCGCATCCCCAGTAAAAATGGACCGCGTGTAACAGAAAGGAACCAAGCCACATTAGCTATTGCCAAATTTAACTGGGCAAGTCAATTTTTTACGAGAGAACGTTTGTGCGGATTCCTTTGAAAATTTTAAGGAATTTACTTTGTATTATGGAGAAAATTCACTGAAATTTGCACAAAAATCCGCCAAACTGTTTTTATGTAAAAAATTAATTCGCCCAATTAAATTTGGCAATAGCTGATGTGGCTTGGTTCCTTTCTGTTTAACGCGGTCCAAATGAATCTAACTGGCCCAGAGCAGAGTACCAATACGAAGAGAGTACGGACATCGTCACCTTCCGACCAAAGCATCACAAACGCCAAGCGACGTTTCAAAATTTCCGCCGCCCTTTTTATTTTTTCACAGAGAAATTTTTCAACGAAGCTGTCCGAAAATTTCACCGAATTTTCTTTGTGCTATCGATAAAATCCAGTGAAGTTTTTAGACAGATTCAATCAAAAATTTCTCTGTAAAAGAATACAACGGTGGCAGAAATTTTTAAACGTCGCTTGGCGCTTATGATACTATGGCCGGAAGGTGACGGCTTGTCGGTCATTTTTAGGTGAGGTCATGGTACTTTTAGGACCCAAAAAAGCAGCCAAACTGTGATATCAAATTATCCAGAATTATTTATCATTACATTTGTTACGACTTATTGTTTGTAAAGCATGCAGTTGACTCCGTTTTTGCATTTTACTACATTTTAGGAAAGACACTCATTTACGCACATCCTTGACCAACTTGCTTTGATATTGGAATCTGAGGATGTAGCGGCATTTTTCTAGTGATTTTCGTATTAGAGGGTTGGCTGCCCTTTTAGACCCTTAGGGCTCCATATTTCGAAATGTTCGAAACCTCCTTATTTATGTACGATTTAAGCTTTTAGCACGTGAAAAAGTGGACATGGGTCGGTGATCATGAATATAAGCTAAGGTGAAGTCAAGTCTTTGTATTTCGAGAGTTTCATCACTATGGAAGGGAAAAAGCTCAAAGGGATTGCAATTGTTCCTCTAGGAGTCATGCTGTTTGCAAATATTGCAGTTGTGGTAAATATTGGCACGGAGAACATTTTTAAACCAAATCTACCATAAACTGGATGCTCAAATTTCTTTTAGATTTTTCAGACATTATTTTCATCACTGGCATTGCAAAAACACTCAAGTCAAGAAAAATGTCATCTTCTCCGTGTATTTCCGTTATAAGTTATCAATAATAGCAGAAAATGGTGCATTACTATTTTTAATATTACATTTGTCACTAATGAAGTTCGCTTTTGTTCGTTATGCTGCATTTTCCTCAATCAAAATTGCAGAATAAAGCTACTAATGTATTTTTATCTAACTTTATTCCCGTTTTTATAGCCACGAGTTAGCACCCTTGGCAAAAGTTGCTACTTGCAAAAAATGCGCACATCATCCTTTAAAGCATCAAGCCTTTAAATCTATAATAACACCGTCTAAGTTCCCCTCTTTGTAGGAGGCAAAAGAAGCTGAATTGGAATGATCTGAATGTAGCCCCTTGATGCAACTATTCGTGTCTAGGGGATGTCCGTGTTGCATCTCCGAATACTGAAGGCGTTTTGACTTTCCTCGCCCACGCAGCACCGCGCGCTGTTTCATTTGATGACTGTTTGTTTTGTTGTAGATTCGAGAAGACTGGAAATACGTGGCAATGGTGATCGATCGTCTACAACTGTACATATTTTTCATCGTCACAACCGTAGGAACGGTGGGAATTCTGATGGACGCTCCTCACATCTTCGAATACGTAGATCAAGATAGAATAATTGAGATCTACCGTGGAAAGTAAAAATGCTCAATTTTAGTTTGTAGTTCGCTGTATTATACCATATTGTATTTTAATATTATACCGTACTTTGCCACACGTACAGTAACATACCGTACCGTACCGCATTGAGTTACGATGCGTGGTGAGGTACTGAGGTAAGCATATTGTGTCAGGGGTATACTGGATATAGAAGAAAGCTCTTCTATGTCATACCCCGCAAGCTCCATCGCGATACACTGTGTTACAGTAGCGTCACTTGGATGTTTCCTCTTTTTTTATTAGATTTAAAGCTGTGCAAAAAAGTAAGGAAAACTCTGTCCTTTCTTATTTTTTTTTTTAGGGTAAATTGCGCTATTTTCCTGCTTTTTAGAACGTAAAATCTGTTCAGCTTTTCTGTAAAAGCATCCATTTTCACAGATTAAAAAAGAGAGACTGTTGAGGTAGAAAATACACAAATGAAGACAGATAGGCAGTTTACTTGAACTTGTCACGCCATGAATAATAAAATTGGACATGATATTCGCCCCAGCATGTCGGACATACTGTCCATGATGACTGTTTCAGAGTTCAGAAAATCAAATAAAAAAACGCCGCCCAACACATTCTGCTCAAATGCACTCTAAGTGAGTGTTAGCATTGCCAGCACTACAACTTAAAAGCTATACTTTGTGTAGTTTTGAAATTTATATGCAATAGTAAACTGTTGACTTTGGTGCTAGGCAAAATTTACTGATTTATAAAGTATGAATCATTCGTTCGTCGTCATCTGTCTCCAGTGTCAAGAACTAAGTTAACTTTCATGGAGAGACTTTGCCCTGCAAATTGAATTATTAGGAATAGTTCCATGGCAAGATTGTGCGTTGGATTCCGACAATCGAGAACTAAGTAAAGCAGTAAGCGGTAATAAGTAAAAACCGAGGAGAAAAAATCGCGGAAACAAGGCTAGAAACGGACATATAAATAAATGCAGGACGTTTCGATGTCTTACGACATCACAATCAACTGCTGAAAGAAAAATAAATTAAAACTAAAAAGTAATAAAATATAAAAAACCTGGCGATTGCTACTTTTTTAACCCAGCATTTGAGTCTCCCAATAATAAAATCTAGCTATGTGTTTACATGTTTAATACGTGGTGATGATAATGATTGGATTGCAAGTATCTAGTATCCCCATATGATATAGTGATATTGCGATGATATAGTGTAATATTGAGAACTATATTTCCAAAATCTAAGATGAACGTGACTGTATCACAGTGTGCATTATCGCATTGTATTTATTGCATTGTACTTAATTGTATTGTATTGTGTTGCATTGCATTGATTTGTATCAAGAACAAGTTAGTCACTCCTGTTGTACAACATTTTTCCAGTAAGTATTTGAGATGCCAAATTAAATATTTTATAAGAGATGGGAATTATGAGACAAACATTGTACTGTTTTGTAATCACAAAAACAGTGAGAGGTTTCGCAAGTACAAGGTCAATTTTTGATGCCTCTCTCTTCCCTTACCTCATTACAATGGAGACGTTTTGCTCATTTAAATTATGTTTTTTATATGTATTATATAGGCCCTATCCTTTTTTAATGTACTTTTTTAAAATAGTTACTATCATTCGTCGCACGATTTGTATTTATCCCCAACAAAATTTACATAAAAATAACTTCTTAAAAAGAAAATATGAAGGAACGAAGTATTCGTGATATGATCAATGTAATGAGGTATTAATAAAACAGGAAAGTGGAACATTGTTCATTTACTGATTAGTTTATGCGAATAATTAATGTCAGAAAGTATATTAAGAATAAAAGAAATTATTAAATAATCAGCTTAAATCCATTTTCAATTCCGAACATAACCCAAAAAAAAGTCGTTGACTTGATTATTCATTTTTTTAATACCTGGTACGTGCTTCGATCACATTTTGCAAGCCTCTAAAAAACCAGGAGGGCGACCAAAACTCTGGTCAGTTAGACTTAAACTCTGAAAGTTGGGGTGCTTTTTCTACTACGCTACACATTTACAAGAGAACACGCTGAAACGCACGCTGAGTCGGTCCACGGTATTGACCGTGCATTAATAAGAATATCAAATCAAATTCATTGAAATATATTATTAGGATAATGCAACTTCTTCCTTAGACACCATGACATATATATTAAGTTTCATGTCATTGAGGGTAAAAAAGTAACACTTTCATTCTCAATTTCTTCATTAATCAGTGAGTATTATACTTTTAAAAGAGCACATTTTTTATTCTTCAATATGATAAAATTTCAGTGTATTTGATTTGCTTTGATAAAAATTTAGATGGGACTTCAATCAATAATTTATCGATTTATCATTTTCGCAAAGTTCCTCGAGCAAAAACATCGTTGACATGTAGGAAAATATGTTTTTGCTTGAAGATCCGGCATTAATGCGGAATTTTTTTTAAAAAACTTTCTTTAAATTGAAATTTTTACCATGGTTTTAGCCTTCTTTAAAACTAAATTTAAAGTCACACATTACTTTAGAAAGTGGCATCTGACATCAAATTATGGTAACATAAATTTTTGACCACGGTGACTTGGATCCTATTTCGGTATCCGTGAATGACATAATCACAGTTATCAGAAGTGCCGTACAGTGACTATTCAGTTCTCAATTAAAGTGAAGTAGATCCCACGTAGGGGCAAATTTTGAGTCACGCTGCAAAGATTTTAGGCAAAACTCGTATCATGAGGACTTTTAAAGAACGGGATCCAGGAAATAAAGTAAAAATAGGTAAATGGTTTAATCGTTTATTTTCAGTCTTTTTTCAATAACAGAAGATACATACTAGTACAATTAACCATTAAGAGGGCGTAACCCATCATCTCATTACTCCGCATACCTACGTGTGCCGTGTAAAATCTGAAGGAGTAAGTTTAATAACTTGTAACATCAAGAGCGAAAATCTGCTCTGAACTCCTCAAATGGTGCCCTCACATAGAAAGTTCAAAGCACATCAATATATCATTAAAAAAAATGGACAATGGGTCTAATGCTTGTGGTTATTAATTTAAAAATATTAATCACTATCACATCGGTAATTTTAAGAAGAACCTACATTAGTGGATGTATGATGAATGTAGGAGTACAGTTTCCATCATAGTTTCTAAACAAAATGTACACATTTAAGATGGATATAATTCCCTACGTGCTTACATTTTCATAAAATGATACATTTTTATTCTTTAAAAAGTAAAAGCTCGACGGCCTTTGCTACATAAAAATTAGACTCAAGTTGCACTTCAGTACATTGAGCCTTTATCCTCTAACAATAAGAAATAGATGTAAACGCTCCCATCAGGTGTTTCCACGAGTTCTTTGTGTCTAATCAACCACACAGCCGCGAGACCGTACAACAAAGTTGGTATGCCTGTAAAAAATAAAAGAGTAAAAAGATGACAGATAAATGCTGTAGCTTTGATAAGTTTTACAACGAAAGGCGAGGAAGTCATAATTTAAGAGGCTTTACATGTTGGTGCGTCAAATTAAAATCTATCTGGCAATCCAGGATTGCGCGAAACGTCTAAGAAAGTAGATGAGGATTGCGCGAATAGAAACCTTAACATCTGCTACAGGAATGCGCGAATTTAAAATTAAGTTAATTTAAGGTAGACGTTTGGCAAAACAGAAAACAGTTGGAAATAAACGAATTTTTGTGTTAACGCCAGTTTAGGTTAGTTTGTTGGCAAGTTATCGATGTCTCATACCTTCTGATGATAAAGGAAGTGAGAAGATTGAATAATGGCCGTGGACATAAAGAACTTTCCTAACTTTTCTTGGAAACAATATTTAATCGGGAGAAACCAGGCAACGTTGGAATGCTCATACGACATCGAGGCACAAAATTGATCGTTAAGGCTCTATTATTAGATGCCGCGATTATTCTTTCACGAAAGTCCGAATAATCGCGCCAAACACAGTGCGGCGCGGCGGCGATAAACGTATATTAGCGCCTGCAAGACTTTGGGAACACTTCACGCATTGCGCGCACAGCCCATATGAGCGCCTACCAGACTGCATGAATACTTCTCGCATTGCGCCAAACGCAGTGCAGTCGCTCTGTTGGCGTGAAACGAATTTTAGCGCCTACAAGACTGCGGGAATGATGTATAGGCCTGCGTGTCATCATTTTTGACCTTCTACTCAAGTTTTTACCATAATAAAAGGCAAAATATGTATCTTCAATGTAACATTTCAGTAACTTGGATGATATTAATTTTTTTTTTTTTTTTTGGGGGGGGGGGGTTATACATTAATTGAAAATAGAACAAACGAAAATATCGCAACGAAATTTTCGACACATTTATTGTGTGTAGCTTTTTCAAAACATTTATTAAAACTAAAATATAAAAGTGGTGCATATTCTTGCAATCGGATATAAATATACGCTTTCTTTCGGGTACACTCGTCGGGTTTTGAATCCATTCATCTCTTAAAAAAACTTGGAAATGGTTGCTCTATAATTTTTACGTGTAAGTCTTCTCAGTATCTTAGCGCTTGGCGGCCGCGTTGTGGTCACAGGACAGGCCCCTAGTTCACTTTTTAAATATCCATGGAAGCTCTCTGGGTCATTCGTGCTACGAGGGACATCCATCGAAGAGAGACATGCCATTAAATGAGGGGGAATGAACAGTCTTCCGCGATGTAGTTATCTACCACAAACAGTGGCGTGGCGTGCTTCGCGATATATCGATTGATCAGTCATTTAAACCTATGGAAAAGTATCGATAAAGGGAATGTTCGCAGCGAACACCTTAATAATCAATTAATTACCACAGATTCAAATGGGGAAATATTGATAGATCGCAAAGTACGCCACGCCACTGACTACCAAGGTTGCCGATTAACGCTTCCTCGTAGAATATTGAAAATTCGCGCAAACATGTGAGTTTTCAGTACCAGAATTTTAGCGTAATCCTATGCATTTCCAAAAAGGTAAAAAAGGGGGCATTCGCGCAATCCTATTGCAGCCAATCTATACCTCGTCCCACAAAATTAAAGCTGATATTATTAGTTTGACATCTATTCAAGGGAGGTGCCGATTAGATGCCTGTATAGTTAAAACTTCGAAAAAGAAAGGTCATAAAAACAAAAAATGGAAGGAAGACAAAGACTATCTGGGTTGAGGGGATGCTAAATAACTTCAAAGTAACTCAGCCCACCGCGGGGATAAAATACCTGCATTTTGTGTCCAAACCCAACTTCGTATTTTCCTCCATCGTTTTACACTCAGTGCATTATTCAAATGCCTCTTAGCTGTTCGTCTTTCAAAAAGCATCTAGTTTGTTGCTATCGCGTTACAAATCGGTGCGATAGGAGCATCCAAATAGTTAACCGAAATAGACGTCATGCTAGAGGGAAAAACTAACTGCACCCGTGCCGTATCTCTGAAGCCTTGAGCAGATCTTAAATTTTGCCTGCAAAATCGAGCGTATGCAACCCGACCCGCCGCGAAGTAAAACGAACCCAACTTCGATTATTCTTCCATTGTTTTAGGTTCCACATATTTTCCCAATCTGGACATCTTGGACAAAATTAATTGAAAATTGAAAATTGTGTAACTTAAATTAATATGTTCATTGAAAAAAATACTGGGATAATACTTGATCAGCTTCACTTAAATATGACGAGAGCCTAGAATATTAGTTCCTTATCAGAAAATGAAGTCGAATACATGTTCAATCCTTTGCTTATAAGCATGCCATGTGATTTCAATTTTTTTTTTTTTTTTTTTTTTTTTTTTGCTGAATTTCATTTCTAAAAACTTTTCTTGAAAATACACATCAGGCTGGTAGTGACACATCTGCGGAGATTGGGCTGCAGAGCGGCCACGAGGCAGATCCCTTAGTAGATCATACTTTAAAAACTGAGTTTTTTCTAATGGCAAACACAAGTGTTCAATTTTCCCTCGGGAAAAACCACCTTTTTTTAAAAAACAAAATCAGCATTAGATAATTTTTTAACTGACCGATTAGATTGAAAAAAATAAATTATTCTTGTTGCATTCGCTTATCTCACTGAGAAAAGTGACTTAATATTAGCAGAAATATTCTTGAATTCGCCGCCAAGAAAAAAATGTCTTTAAAATCAAAATGAAAGAAAGATGCACACATTGCAAGGAAATTTGTTATCTTTTTTGAAGAAGGTTTCTGCTTGACTCTCAAGCAATTTTATTCTTGTCTCAGCTGAGCAGATATTCTCGGCGGCAAATTCAAGTTGATTTTTTCGATCCAGCGTGACTGCATATGGAAGCATTTTAAGAGCAGTCCAAGGTGAATAACCCTCCTTGATGCGCTGTGGAGCGGCGCGCGGCTGCCGAGACGCATGCCTGAAGAGCAGCGCCACAACGGCAACGGACGCTAGCGCTAGCTGCGGCCAGAGTATGAAACAAACATTGAAAAGCAGGTCATATTATCATTTCACACATTGAATCAAAACAAAGATCCTGAAACTGAAGAATGACGCACCGACGCAGCGATTTTTTTATTTCTTTATGACGGTAAATTTTAGGAAGTGGAAAATCTTTCAAAAGCACGGAAATTACAGAGTCCATCTTGCGGTACCTATTAGACATAATCCTTAAAATTATGTGAGTGTTATTTATTATGAGGGATGCAGTTTCAATTGCAAACTTACCTAAATTTACTGCTTTAATAACTCGATACAAATTGTCCTCGGTTGATAAGTCTTGATAAGGCCTTTTGGTACAGTGATACTTGATGTAAGGATAGCAGCCGGTTCTTAAAATATGATAATTACTTTCATTCACTCGCCAGTTGAAATGTGAGCGGCCAAACTGGTCATCCTCAACACTACTGTATTTAACGAAATACGATGTCCACGGGGGTTCTTTACATTGTTTAAGGTAGCATGTTAGAACTGTAGAAGCCTTTGGCCTACATAATTTTTTGAACATGACAAACACACAATCATATCCTCGGACGGGAAAATGATAACACTCAATTTTTGTTAGTGATAATGAGCATCAGTTGAGGTTAGGTAGGAAAGATATGCAGTGTTGCCTCTAGCGCCAACTTCAATTTATCCCGCGCGACGCACCGGGCGGTAAAACACTTTGCCCTGATTGGTCCGGGCTTTTTTCAAAGCGAGCGCGCGTAACTTTAAAATCGTGCTCATTCAGTAGCTGTGCGGTCCTTTACCCCGATTTTTTTTTGGCTATAATAATGTAACTTTATTTTCCATATTTTGCATATATTTATTTAGGAACTCTTTTCTTGGATTATTTTTGTCATGCTCCTTCGCTTCCTGTAGGCATGGACAGTGAAAATAAAAAAAAATAAAATACAAAAAAAGTCTGTTCCACTGACTTATATGACTCAAAAAGAAACCGATTTTAAAAAATTATGTCTGTCTAGCGACAAGCATTTATCAATGGTGAAACTCCCAAACCACGTTTCTAGGTTGCGGTGTCTTAAAACCTCCGCTCCTATTTTATTTTTTGACGGAAAATAAATCAACACCATTCATTGAAGTTTTCACACAACTTTCTTCGCACAAAGAGAAAAAATGAAGGCAGTTTGTAAAGTTTTTTGTTGAGTTGTTTTCCGTATAAAAAGTTAATAAAGTATGCCATGAGTCTCTAACTTTGCAAACCGAGTTACGTGTTTTGGAGTTCCACCGTCGATATGTGAGCATGCCTAAAACCTAATTTGGGATCAGATCGAGAGCTTTTGAGGAGGAAAAGTTTTTCAGAGGGGTAGACAAATTGTCAGTTTGCTTTTTAGCCAGTATGTAAAAAACTTGGGACTTAAGATTAGTCGGCAAGACAAGGAAGCACTATACTCGGTTTTTCAGAACTGTATGACTGTCGAAATATTAGTATGAACAAAAAAAGTAAAAAATATCACATTCAAATTTTAAAATAGGCCCCCCCCCAAAAAAAAAAAAAAAAAAAAAAAAAAACCATGCATGTTTGAAATGCATGTATCCATTTTTGTCGGGTGCATTTTTTTATTTAATCGACGTATAGAGAAAGTAATGAAGTATGCACGTTAAAATAAATTAGAAAGACTTTCTCTATCCGCAAGGGGAGCGCACGAGAAGGTAAAAAAGATGTTATATACAGCCGTTACTAGCCAAATTTTATTTTTAAAAGTATATGTTTGACGATAATTCTTATTTTACGAAAGAACAATTTTAGAAGGAACAAACTTTTGATTTCAGTAAAAACATCAATAATGATGCGTCCGATCGCACAATTTAATTTTGACACTCAGACCGGGGACGGCATTTGTGCGCGGTCCACTCCTAGTAGTCATTGTCTTCGTCCATGAACTCGATGAGGTCATCGTAGTACATTTCATGAGGATCGTACTTCAGGAAAAAGTCATCCACGTCTCTCGGCCTTGTCTGGAACATGTGCTTCATAACTGTGCGCACTATCCTCCTCATTGTAGGATTACAGTTCCTACACTGTGTTCTCATGATTTCCGGTATAATTCCTGAAACAGTTTCAAATTTTAATTCAGTCGACTTCATGAAATATTTATTAATAAATCAGAAATAAAATATGATACGGTTTCATACGAACGGCTTATACAGTGGAACTAATTGTCTTGAACAAGAATCAGCCTATTAATTTAAATTTTTAAGAAAAATCACTTTCACGTTGTTTATTTCTTTTTTACCGGTCGAACACGTTTCGGTATAAAGGAAATAAACAACGTGGAAGTGAGTTTTCTTAAAAATTTAAACTATTAAATTCTTGTGCGAACCCGAACATCAACGTTATAAGAATCAGGCTCTAACGCGCATTTGGATGATGCCTGATTTATTTTTATACTTGTGTGCAGCAAGGGTGTGTTTACACACCCGCACAAGAGGAATATTCAATTTTTGCTATTTGCTGACTCTGTGAGTATTCATGGTTCTTACTAACGCGGAGCCCACAGCGAACAAAATATGATCGCGAATAAAACGCCTTCAACTCGGCAGAATACCTCCAGCAATGTCACCTTCAACCAAGCGAATTTTCCTCCCAATAAGAATAGAACGTGCTCATTTTTAGAGTGTCGGAAACGACTTAAGATGCTGGCAAAAGGGTAAGAGGATGCAGAGTATTATTTGGTCATAAATTGGCAATGAATCATTTTTATTTTAGTTTCTAAAGGATAAAATTTCTTACTCTTTAGATTTTTGTGAACCATCATAATTTAATATTTAAAGTTTGAAAATAATTGATGGGGATGGGCTATGTATATTAATATGGCTTTTCAGTGGTTACATTTATAGATATAGAATAGATGAGACTACAAAAATATCAGCATTTTCTTCTCCAAACCTGTCAATCATCATTTATTTTTTAAGGAAGAAAAGTAATTATCCTTCCAGAAGTACGTATGTTTTTTGCGACCTTTAAATGGGCATTGAAATCACTACGCATCGCTTTAAATGCCAAAAACCTCACCAAAAAATTAGAGGATTAGTCCTGACTTAGTTTGAAATCACTGGAAATTTAACCTTAGGTGACTGAGCGACTACAAATATTAATACTGCATATAGATTCTGCGATTTGAAAAATTTTCTCGGCGAGAAATATGATGGAAAAGCCCTTGATATTTTTAACAATAACAAACAAAATAATTCTAGTAAAATATCAGGAAATCAAATAAATGCCACAATATTATCTAGCCTCTTATGCATTGAGGACCCGCTGGTTATCAAAAGCCTCCACACCTTCGATTGAGTGGTTTGATACTTAAAATGCTAATGATGGAATCTTAGAAATAAAAATTCCTGCAGCTTTGATCAACTTATATACTAAAAATAGTCTCCTTAATTGAATTAGTCCAATCCAAGAGGCCAGGATATCCATTTACAGGTTGAATCGAGACAAGATATCATTATTCATCGCCTCATAATGCGTCCAGTCGTATTTCAAATATATAAGCTTGTCGATAAGCAAGTCTTCACCATACGTGTAACTTGTTCAACCTCTTTTGACCCCACAAATTTCAAAGAATTGATGGACCGACGTCATTTGATCATCGTTCCAAGTGCAAGCAGCGAATAAAAATGATAATCTAAATGAGAAAAAAAAACCTCCACAGCCTCGAGAATCGATCACTGAATCGATCAGATCCGTTGAATCACATACGTGACCTTCCTGTTTTCTTGCAATTTATTACTCTCTCCTTCCCTAATTCTACTTTTTTGCGAGTTTCGTGTTCACTTTTTTTGTTTTTGTCTCTGAGCTCCTATTGTTTATTTACTCATTATGCTGACAAATGTGATCGGAACTTATTTTTTTTACCCTATGTTACTTCAATTGTCGTTACACATCCGCAGATCCATGACCTCAAGCCGTCGGAAGCTTTTAGGTGACCAATACATCACTCTTAATTGTTTAAGGTTCATTGCATTACTTTATTTTTTAGTCTTTATAATACTCTTAGTCGCGCAATAAAGGTTAAGTTCAACTGTTAATGGCAAAAAAATTCAAATTTTCAGTGTTCATGCCTGCTCTTGTAGGTCACCAGTGCTTCATAAAAGTGACAAATTCTTGCTAAATTTTCAACGAGTGATGTGAATTTTCCAATACAAGCTGCATACGGAGTATGATAGGTGTATCGTCTTGTGGTTACAAATCTGTTGTTTACAATATTTCACTCGCTGAACTCGCTCAGTGAGCCCTTCTCGATGTCTCACTAATAGCCAACAAACCGCACACTAACCACAATCCATCAAATATGCTGTCTCGCCTAAGAACGCATTGTACACCAATATTGAATATTATTTCTTTTATGAGGCTTCCCCTCAATTCATGTAGGAAAATGAGGAAATCTTAAAGAGAAATTTGAATAAGTCAGAGCTAAAAAAAGTTGTAAGCAAGAAACAAAATGCAGTTTTTGTACTCTTTATTTTATCCGATAAGGTTTGACGTAGTTCTATCGTAGTAAAAAGTGAATCATGAAACCAATGCGATATCACTTCATATTAAAAATATCATGAGCTTCGGCTAAGGGATTCCGTTCAATATGGGATATAAATGGCTGATTCTGAAGCCCATAAAGTTTTCGGAGTTATACCAGATTGTAACAAATACTAACTAAACGAATACCCGACAAAGTAACTAATAACTAAATTTTTGGTATTTAGACTGAATGATTTTATTTTCTTTTATTTAAAATTGAAGTTAAGTGAAATCTAAAGACAAAGAATTGAAAATTTGGAACAAATCGCCAAAACTTGAGACTTTTTCTGTTTTCTTTTTTCTTTTTTCTTCTTGTGAGAAGTTACCAAAACCCCTGTTGGTCATGACGCGAGAGTGCAAGATTTTTCAACGAAGGTAGAACTTGGATTCAACCAAAATTAATGAAATCAAAATGAGAGCATAAAAAAGATCACAAATGTACCTCACGTCAAAAAGTGTCCAAAACTGGGAAAAAAAAAAAAAAAAAAAAAAAAAAAAAAAAAAAAAAAAAAAAAAAAAAAAAAAAAAAAAAATCCGGAAAGAAAAACTGAATCTAGCTGGGATTTGTTTGAATGGCATGTTTCTGGTGCGCAATTTTTTTTTCTTATAAGAGACCCTCAGCTATCTAGTTAAGTAATTAAACTTTTTCGTCTTTTAATGGTGCGATGGGAACGTTTTAGAGCTCTGGAATCAGGCACTTTTAAATACAAACCAATGTTGCGCTTACCTTTGAGTGTAATACAAAATACTTTCAAGGAAAAAAAATCACGATGCATGCATGCACCGTAAAACACATTTTTCCGCATTAAAACAAGATTTTCATTTTTTCCAAGTTGGACAGCCTTCGGACCAAGTCATTAACTTAAGGTTTGTACATAACTTTCATATCGTGGAAATTGAAAATTGAACTTCGATTAAATCAGAGAAAATCTCAACTTACTTTTGACCATCTTCCCCTCGTTAGTGCAAGGACCTTCATCCATGAAGCACTTGAAGTAACTTGACACAAGTCGGTCGTTTTTTAAAATTGGAGTAATATCAAAATGCTCCAAGGCCGGTGATGAACAAAGGGTCTCGAGCCTATATTCATCATCACTAATGGCGGAAAATACAAAACTTAACTGCCCGAGGATAACTAAAAAAACTGTAGGATTCATTTTAAATTAAGAAATACACAGCATTTCACGATTAAAATTGGGGTCGGAAATTTGAACAGTCAGTATTCCACTCGGACGGAACTAAAAAGATCGCATCAAGACGTCCAAACGTTGAGATTCTTGAAAATCTTTGCTTTGCTTTGACGTGCAGAGGATGCAGCTCTTATTGACGTCATCATTTTCTCTTGGTTTTGAATTTTTGGGGAAAAACTATGCTTGACCTTCTCCAAACGTAGACATAAATGTAAATATTTACTCTTAGCAGAGGATATTCGCAGCCGGAGAGCTAATGTTTTGCGTTTAAGAATTCGCCGTATCAGAGCTCATAGTATTTCGATCGTCCGCGCGCGTGAGTACGATAAATCGTTATTTGATGAAAGAATTCTCTGAGAGCGTTATTGTAGCAGTATTTAGGCCCATCACTCGCAATTAAGTTAGTTTGTTAGTTAATTTACCACTATTAAAAAACGTATACATATAATACATATAATATATATAACATATATAAGCTACATATATAAGCTATTTACTTCGGAGAACATGCAGGAATCGCCTAAATTTTTTAAATTTACTTGCTTAAAGAGCTTTGAAATGTCGGTATTCAAGACGAATACATAGAAATATCATTTATATACGAGACATGCACATTGCACCCCTTTATCAGATACTATCGACCATATTTTGCTTTTTTGCCCAAAATCCTATGCCACACGCATCAAAATTCAAAATTTCCTCCCTCAAAACATCCATTCTTTAAGCTCAGATGGTCCAATTGTGGTCACCGAAATTCTAAAATTCTTTAAGCAATTAAATTCAAACATTTAAGATTTCCTGGTCCCCGACGTAAATAGCCTGGTTGCTGATCGTCGTAAATTAACTAACCAAACCCTTTATCAGGAAGAATTATGTTCATTAAATTAAAAAAATAAAATAAAAAAAAAAAAAAAAAAAAAAAAAAAAAAAAAAAAAAAAATTGAGAAAGAGAATAGAAAAGAAGGAGCAGGGTTTTTACAATTTTTTAACAAAATCAACGAGTCAAGGGACTGTTCTAGTATTACGTTACTCACTTAGGGCGGAGGGGATTTGAGCCAGCGTTACAATGCGATAGAAGGGGAGGAGGGGGGCCAAGCCCAACGTTACCTACGTAACAAATACGGGGGGGGGGGGGGCTTTAAAAAACGTGCAAAAAATTGAAAATTCCGCCCCTCCCAAATGAATCTTTTCGGCGTGTGACGTAATTCAAAAGAGGGGGGGGGGGTATAGGGCTGCGTTACGGGTGCGTTACAAGGGGCGGAGGAGGTGGGGAGGTGTTAAAACCGGAAAAAGTAAGTCACGGAATAATTGAACAGCCCCCTAGGGGTAAGGGTTGATTGTATCTGTGCTTTTTAACTTAAGAGCTCCATTCATGTTCACCATCACTTACTAAGTTAGTCGTCAGTTTACACGTTAGTCACATACTAACATGCATTGATCCCATTCTCAATGCCCTGATTTTAACTCTCCGGATTTCAATTACTCCGTTTTTCCAGAGACAGGCATATACTAACATGCATATACCTAGACCCCATTCTCAATGCGCTGATTTTAACGTTCCGGATTTCAATCACTCCGTTTTCCCGGAGACAGTCACGTACTAACATGCATAGACCCCATACTCAATGCAGTGATTTTACGTTCCGGATTTCAATTACTCCGTTTTCCGGAGACAGTCACATACTAACATGCATAGATCTAGAGTCCCTTTATACCCAGAGTTAAGACAACTCGATTATCAGCTGACTGGCAGCCGGCCTTGGCTGGCCATGGAGGCCGAAACGAGTGCACCCAAACGAACGATATTGAGGGATAAGGATCAGGATCCTGCGATGTCTGTCATACAAAAACAACAACATCAACAAATTGATCAATTAAAAAGAAAATGAGATTGGTTTGTGGAATAATTTCTTATTCTCTTTTCATTTTGGA